>NC_054741.1:33723509-34027675 GCF_018143015.1 Lytechinus variegatus
TATATCATTATTTTCAGGGCGCCAGTGGTGTGAGCAATGTGTTAAAAATCTTGCGACAAGAACTTCGATATGCGATGGGGCTTTGTGGTAAGCATGACATTAGGCCACACACAGGAAAAAAACACTTTTTAATGTTAAACAGCACTGTTTGATATTTAAAACTTACAAGGTTTTTTAATCTGGTGAATGACAAATAAATGTAAAGCTGAGGCTCGCTCATGTGATGATAAAATAAACGTATAAATTATTTAAAAATTAATAGTAATTTTGTGTAAGTATATCGAATGTGCGAGTATTTACAAAGCGCAATATCCACTCGTGCGCATGATGAACATAAATATATTCAAGTTATGTTCATACGTTTACATCAATTGAATAGCGCTATGCATTACTTGTTAAAGATGTATCATAAACTTAAGTTTTGCAGGAAGCACTTCTTATACCTTGTTCATGACATTGTGTTTTAAGTATTAACATCTTTCAGCATTTGCTATTACCATGTCGGAGCTTATAAAATAAGAATGATACGATTGCTGTGTCGGCTCTTTTCATGTTTTCTCTTCGCCTTGCCATCCATCATGAAAAGTCGTCTTCTTCCGCCCGTTAATCATCTTGTATTAGGAATAAGAGTCTTACCAATTCCAAGAGTTGTGACCAGTTAATAGCTCGTGCGCATTCTGAATCATGAATTAGGAGGATATCTGTTTGAAATAATGAAATCATTCACGTTCAATCCACGTCATGTTGAGCGTGAGGTGATTTATTTAGTCGAAAACTTCTTTCCAACGTTTTTTAACATTTCCTCGGAATTTTATTCTTGTTTTTCTTAATTTCATAATCACATGCAATGCCACACAAATTTTGGGGGGGGGGTGATGAAGAAAAAATAAAGAAAAGGGTAAGCTTACAATGGGTATGCGGGTGCCGAAAGCTAAAGAGAAAACAGAGAGGAGAGTATAATGTAGATCGGAGTGAGAGAGTATTGTCTATTTCTACTCAAGATGCTCGAGAGGTGCGGTGGCCGAGTGGTCTAAGGCGCCTGACTAGACATTTGAAAGTACGGGGTCCGATCCTCAGTCACGAAACCTGTGCCCCTGAGCACTCAATCTACATTCAAATTCAAATAAATGTTTTTAAGGGGGGTATCTATGTGTGCATTTGTCATAAAATGCTCAAGTGACATTACATGAAGGAATGAAATTTGAAGAAAAAAAAAACGGGGGCTGAACGGGCTCCAGCCGTCCCCATTTTTGATTTATTAAACGTGTAAACATTTAAAAACGACCAGCTCCCTCTCCTATTTCGCCTCATCCTACCACCATGACCACTTCAAAAACCGCTCCACTGCCCCTGTCCTTGCCCGCATACATTCGTATATTCCGAAGCTTTGTTATTCCGAAGGTTCGTTATTCCGAAGGTTCGTGTTTGCGAAGGTTCGTTAGTCCGAAAACGAAATGAGATCGTAATTCCGAAGGTTCGTTTGTCCGAAAACGAAGTGAGGTTCGTAATTCCGAAGGTTCGTTAATCCGAAAACGAAATGAGGTTCGTATTTCCGAAGGTTCGTTAGTAGGAAAACGAAATGATTAACGAACCTTATTTCGTTTTCGGATTATCGAACCTCCGGAATAACGAACCTTCGGAATAACGCCACAAATGTTCGGATTAACGAACCCTTTTACGTTTTCGGATTAACGAACATCGAGGTATAGGCAATTTACGTGTTTCGGAATTACGAAGTGTAACCGTTCTTGCCGAATGTCAGTAGAAATACCTCATACAGTGCATTTTGAATTCCGCATTGGCAATGCTAGAAGATGTAATAAAACATTATACAGATATTGACTAATGGGGTGTGTAATATAAACATTCTTTGGACCACCGGATTTGTATTTTCCCGAAGCGCGCAGCGCTGAGGGAAAATATGATCACGAGGGAAAATATTAATCCTTTAGGTGGTCCAAAGAATGTTTTTTTTTACACATCCCATCAGTCAATATCTGTTATATTAGATAGCCTCTAATGATGAAGATAAAGTTAGGCCTAACGTGCAGCATGTTTATGATATTCACAGTGATTGATTGAACTGGTATATATCTAACGTTAGATCTTGATCTATAGATATCTAAGTAACGTTAGTCTAACGCAGTGAATGACCCTTTTCTATTCAAATCAACTTTGTTTAGGCCTAGCCCTAGATCTAAATCTAAGTTCGAGCCCAGTCCAGGTCCAGGACCCAAGGCAGGCCGATAATGCATGGTAACATCTAATCCACAAGAGGGCGCCATACACGTAAAAAGATATTTTCATGGACCGGTTGGTCAATATATTCATCGAAGGTGGACCGGCTGGGAAAATACATAGATTTCGATAATATCACGTGACGCGCTATGGACCAATCACGCTTGGCTATCTGTCTTGGCTATCTAATATAATGTATTATTATATCCTCTGTTTGCCTCGTGGGTTCCATGATATTTGCTCCGGCAACGTTAATTGCTCCGCTGTAAATTTCACACACTAACTCACTAATGGACTGACCAACTTCCACCTTTGATTTAATACTATACCCTATCCTAAGCCTCAACCTAACATAAAAACCCTTTTGCAACCCTAAGCCTAACCATAATCTTTGACGAAATAAAGACGAAACAAAGTCCGGAGTAATTGTCGTCGGAGCAAATGAGCGTCTGTTGATAAACAAGAAAATATTGGCATACAGTGCAGGGTCCAGTAGAGAGCAAATGTGGAGTGACAAAACAATGTCATGGGTTTGTTGGGTTGATTTCATCACTATGTCTGATGTCCTCATTTGCAGGTTGTTCCGATGTCAATGATATCCCCGAAGACGTCGTTGTGCATGAATCTTATTATCACCAGCCGAGGCCAAAACTATGACGTCAACTTTCGGCGGGAGAAAGAGATGGAGTGCGTGATATCGCCCGTGTTCGCGTATGAGATACAAGTCGATTTGGTATATTTTCTGGAGCTGCCAGATCATAGCCAAATTTTCCATAAACGCAATGTTCTGACAATTTTCACATTTTACATGAATTATGTTACAAACATTGGTTTTGCTTTCCTGTTAATTGAATAGAGTAGAAAAGAAATGTAATGTACGGTTTTGTGAAATGAGTTCGTGATACCGATGAATGGCCAACAGCTTTGATTGTAACAAATATATGTTTGCTTGATGCATGGGATTTAGGGAGACTTAAATTGTAGTCCGGTTTGGCAACTAATGCAACGAGTTTTGTACAGCTCATCCCGAGTACATGACAAATGTCAAATTGAAACCTGTAAATTTGCAATGATTTTATTGGCACAAGATAAATACAGGACAGAGTCACAAAAGGAACCCCTTAGCTCGCTGTTAATCATAGTGGAAATTAAAGTCTTAGACAACAGACAAGCATACTGTCGGCAAGGTCAAAGATCGCATGGCAAATTTTACATATTGCATAAAAAAATGTCGGGATTGTAGTCACAGATAATTTATTGTGACATTACATTCATAAGTACACATTATTGTCTATTTGTATAATAAATGAATTAAAACTCGATATCTTGGTTCAAGTGCAGTTAATTGTGTCATAATTTTGTCTAGGGGTATGGCTATCATCTGGGTCTGTCCAGGGATATCTTCCATTGCCCAATAATGACGCTGGAGAGAACCAATACAAATTGCCATCTAATGACGTCCTCATTGTATACGTCCAACACAATATCAGAATGGTGTGTGATGTTAAAGGTCAAGTCCACCTCAGAAAAATGTTGATTTGAATCAATAGGGAAAAATCAGACAAGCACGATGCTTAAAATTTCATCAAAATCGGATGTAAAATAAGAAAGTTATGACATTTCAAAGTTTCGCTTATATTTAACAAAATAGTTATATGAACGAGCCAGTTCCATCCAAATGAGAGAGTCGATGATGTCACTCACTCACTATTTCTTTTGTTTTTTACTGTTTGAATTATACAATATTTCAGTTTTTACAAATTTGGTGATTAGGACCTCCTTGCCTGAAGCACAAAATGTTAAAATAATGGAATTCCACGTGTTCATTGAGGAATGAAATTTTATGTCACATGACAATGACGAGAAAATAAAAATATTTCATAATTCATATAATAAAATACAAAAGAAATAGTGAGTGAGTGGTGTCATCAGATCCCTCATTTGCATAACGACCGAGATTTGCATATAACTGTTTTGTGGAATGAAGCGAAAATTTAAAATGTCATAACTTTCTTATTTTACATCCGATTTTGATGAAATTTTCAGTGTTATGCTGGTTGAATTTTTCTGTTTTTATTCAAATCAAGTTTTTGTTGGGGTGGACTTGTCCTTTAAGACCAACCATGCTAGGTTAACAGTGTCTAATGAAAATAGTTCTCTACCGGGACAATCGAATCCGGGCCCCAACGTAAGACTGTAAGGAACCCCGCCGCAGTCTAGTGGATATTTCTCACCAATAATTTCACAAAGGGAAGGAAGATCTTGTAATCCTGTACTGACTCAAGCTACGCTCACAATTATTTCTCTATTCACATCTATTTCACAACATATTCCAAAAAGTTATCAAAGCTGTTTTACATGTCATATCTTACTTGTATTACACTTGAATGCATATGCATGCCTACCATATCTGAGCATACGCTGCAGCTGAGGCATGACGTCTGGTAATTGTTCAAAACAAATATATGTGTTGGTCGGTTGGATGGGCTTCTTCCTATCCACTGACCCATCTCCGTGGTCTAGTGGTAATGCACCGACATCTCAAAGCTGGGTCCCGGTTCTATTCTCAGCAGAGACAGTTTTTCGGCTGCGTCAAAATTTTCAACAATGGAGAATAGTTCTATATAGCCATGATAGCTCTTTGGCACTTTATTACAACAATACGAAGTTTACTTTTGTTCTCTATGCACATTTATTCCACGAGACTCCCCCCTAGTTAATCCTAGATCCATCCCTGCATGGTATAGTAGTATAGTATTTATTTTTCCGATCCAGAATACATAAAAAAGGACAAATACCTACATATATAAGAGTGAGAGGAACAACAAAATGGAATCGGCTGGATTACCCATATACCCATATACCCACGACACTGCTGGTCTTCCATGTGGTCCAGAAAAGATGCTAATTAGAACTGTTATATTTACAAGCAAACAAACAAACAATAAATAAAGGATATGAGTGTACACGAGTAATCTATATAATCTAAACGATAAAAGACATGATCATAACTATGCTAGCAATATAATAAAAAGGTGATTGTTAATATTATATGATTACACATAATTAATATAAATAAAAATCAGAGGAGAGATAGAGAGAGAGAAAAAAAAATACTTCATATTTTCCAACACCACGCTTTGGAGTAATTTTGCCCCCTTATCAAAATACTTACCCTGTCCCAATACGCCCCTGCTGTTCATGAACTCGGCACACCGCTCAAATAAAATGAGCAAAGGAAGAGCAAAGTACGATTCCGTATTCCGAAGTGCATTGTCAATATCAAACACGAGTATTAATGTTATACCTCAGTCTGCATGGCACAAGTTCGTTCAATATGTCGGATGTCCTTGACAAACCTCGCAACATCCAGCAGTATGAAGATGGAGCACAGAAGGTATTGCCTCCATCATACTTTCGACATTATAACTACCCAGGACCTGCCGGTCAAACATACACCGACAACAAGGCTGCATTCAAAAGGTAAATACATTGATAACATATTTTATGATCGTAATTACTCTTGGCCGTATACTGATATTGATTATATGTGATATCAAATAAGCTACTTCGTCAACTTATATGTATGAGCATGCAGAAGAAGGTCAATGGCCGTATACCGGAATAGAGATTTTTGAACCACTGGGATAATCATGGGGAATTATGGTTGTTCATCATAACGCATGTTGTTCTAAAACTGCCTGTTATCCAATTTAAAGAATACGCAGTTTTCAGTCACGTTTGATATTTGGCAACGGGTCAAATATCAAAAAACTAGAAGCTTTGAAGTTTCCAAAGTGTAAATTAACACAATAATTGAATAAAAAGGATTCGAACCCACGACCCTCTAAATCAATGTCAGAAGACTAATCCACTAGACCACAACGCTCCAATAACAAGATGGCAGAAGGTCCTATGAAGTTTTCAAAGCCTTTGCTATGACTCGGCTTGGCATTCATGTTTTTTTTTCTTTTTTTGCGAGCCATCACTTGTTATTAGCTTAGCATGACAAAAATTACGTGAACTAACGTACTATGAACTAATCTATGCAGTGGTTCCGTTATGAGAGTAGAATATCGCAGATTTGGTATACCAGGCAATATACCTGAAAAAACATTATATTAAGGAAAAAAACGGATAATTGAATAAAAGGAAATTTCACTTGCGAAAAGGCTTACGCTCATTACAAAATTGCTTATCAGAACCCTGGGAGCATATTACCAAAAATGTTATAAAAAATAAATTTAACTAGAATTTAATTCGTCATGCGGACGAATTAGGTGGTCTGTCATGATTTGTCATTCAGTGTCGGCTGATGTATGAAATAAATCATTTAGATATCATTGATAATCTTGATCGTAGACATCCTAAGAATAAGTTTTGACCATTACTAAATGTGATTATTGATGTGGTGATGACAATCGTTAGACATACATCTTCAAACAGATACATACAAGATAGATGATTATACCTCACGGATCAACACGGCAATGCCGGCATGATCTGGGGAGGTCCGGGATAGTTTTGCCCCAGATGACTGTGAACACGGCATCAACACGGCAGCTTCACACGGATCTATACGGATCATGCCGGCAGAGCACGTCGTCAACACGGATCAATACGTCAGCAACACGGACCTACACGTCAGCTACACGGACCACCACGTCAGCAACACGGACCTACACGTCAGCAATACGGACGAACACGTCAAATGCGTTATCCATTGTGCTAGCATATTCCCCATAGAGATTACACGTAAGCAAATTTGAGAATTACAATTCCAATTTTGCAAGCGAAATACGGGCATGATCAAAAAATTTGATCAAAAAATGGAGGGCATGTTTCGAAAGCTAAGAATCCCGGCTACAACATACTAAAAATTCAGGGAAAACTGACAAGAAACAATGGAGATATAGCTCACGAAATAGAGGAATGTCGAATCTAGTTTTGAAAAAAGGTCATGTCCCATAGAGATTACACGCAAAATACATGTGATATGAAAAAAGTAATTATAATCTGTTTTATCTTGCTAAATTTTAACTTTTATACCTTTAAATTATCATAAAGGATCATGTAAGAAGTGGCAAAAAGAAAAAAAAGTGAAAAAAAAATTCATCTTGTTCACCCCAGGACTCGAACCCGCGCCCTTTAGAAAGCAGTCAAAGCCACGATATTCCCCATAGAGAATACACGTAAGCAATTTTGAGAATTACAAGTCCAATTTTGCAAGCGAAATACAGGCATGATCCTGGCATCTGATCAAAAAATGGTGGGCACACTTGCGAAAGCTTAGAATCTCAGCTACAACATACTAAAAGCTTAAAGAAAACTGACAAGAAAAAATGGAGATATGGCTCACGAAATAGCGGAATGTCGAATCTAGTTTTGAGAAAAAGTCAGGTCCCATAGAGATTACACGCAAAATGAGGAAAAATGACATGCCTCTTTTCATCGCTGTTTTACGCAATGATGCAATTCTCAAAACGAAAATTAATGATAACTAAGGAGAAAGAGTACATTCTAAACTACAACATATCGAAATCTGGGCGAAAACTGATCTATATTCGAGAAGTTACAACCAAATTTGCATAAACTTGATGACGTCATTTTTGAAAAAATGAAATTTTTAGTTTAGGCGCCATTTTGATGACGTCACGATATAATTTAGGGACAATGGTGACATGAAATCAAATTTACAACTCATACTCTATCGATATATGAAAACAAAATTGGGGGTCAACGGACTATTTAAAGAGCTACAGTGAATTTTCAATAGGCATGTTTTTGCCCATATATGGCCTATAGTGAGAGCTCGCGCGCACACGTGCTGCAAAGTTTAACGGGTGTTAATTTCGTTGTTAATGGTCGTAGAAGGTTGATCAAGGTATCAAATTGTTCAAAATTTTATTATCAATGAAATGATGTAAAAAAAACGGTGTTTCTGCGTTGTGTTAAGGCGTTACGCGCGGAAACGCGCGCGCATGCGTGCGCGCGTGCAAAATTTTTGAAATGCTTAGAATGACCTAAAACGTACTCTCGTTTGGTCAAAAAGTGATTTTGAGCATTTTTAAATTTTGACGCGCGCGTACGCGCGCGTCGTGACCTTCGGGTGACCTTTGATGACATGACCTGATGACCCTTGACCTTAAATTGATGTGATGTTATTTTGATTGATTTTTGATAATTAATAATGGAGATATGATTGATAATGTGATTTTACAAAATGGCGCCTAGATGACGTCATCATGACCTGATGACCTTGAAAAGCTTATTTTGACGTGTCCATGACAGATCCTATGTATGACGAAAAAATCAGCAAAATTGATTCAGCCGATTCGGAGAAAAGTTGGCGACAAGAAAATCCGTAAAAATAAAGAAAGATAGAAAGAAAGAAAGAAACTAGAATTTAATTCGTCATGCGGACGAATTAGGTGGTCTGTCATGATTTTTCGTTCAGAATCGGCTAATGTATAAAATGAATAATTTAGATATGATTGATAATCTTGATTTTAGACATCCTAAGAATAAATTTTGACCATTGCTCAATGTGATTATTAATGTTTCCCATAGACTTTACACGTAAGCAATTATGAGAATTACAATTCCAATATTGCAAGTGAAAAACGGGCATGATCCCGGCATCTGATCAAAAAGTGGAGGGCACATTACCGAAAGCCCAGAATCTCAGCTATAACATATTAAAAGCTCCGGCAAAACTGACAAGAAGAAATGGAGATATGGCTCACGAAATAGAGGAATGTCGAATCTAGTTTTGAGAAAAAGTCATGTCCCATAGAGATTACACACAAAATACATGTGATATGAAAAAAACAATTATAATCTGTTTTATCTTGCTAAATTTTAACTTTCATACCTTTTAATTATCATAAAGGATCATGTAAGAGGTGGCAAAAAGAAAAAAAAATGAAAAAAAAAAATCATCTTTTCTACCCCAGGAATCGAACCTCCGCCCTCGAGAAAGCAAGTCAAATGCGTTATCCATTGAGCCACGATATTCCCCATAGAGATTACACGTAAGCAATTTTGAGAATTACAATTCCAATTTTGCAAGTGAAATACGGGCATGATCCCGGCATCTGATCAAAAAATGAAGGGCACACTTCCGATAGCCCAGAATCTCAGCTACAACATGTTAAAAGCTCAAGGAAAGCTGACAAGAAAAAATGGAGATATGGCTCACGAAATAGAGGAATGTCGAATCTAGTTTTGGGAAAAAGTCATGTCCCATAGAGATTACACGCAAAATGAGGAAAAATGACATGCCTCTTTTCATCGCTGTTTTACGCAATGATGCGTTTCTCAAAACGAATATTTATGTTAACTGAGGAGAAAGAGTACATTATAAACTACCACATATTGAAATCTGGGCGAAAAACGATCTATATTCGAGAAGTTACAGCCAAATTTGCATAAATTTGATGACGTCATTTTTGAAAAAAATGAAATTTTTAGTCTGGGCGCCTATTTGATGACGTCACGATATAATTTAGGGACAATGGTGACATGAAATCAAATCTACAACTCATACTCTATCGATATATGAAAAAAAAATTGGGGGTCAACGGACTATTTAAAGAGCTACAGTGAATTTACAATAGGCATGTTTTTACCCATATATGGCCTATAGTGAGAGCTCGCGCGCACACGTGCTGCAAACTTTAATGGGTGTTTATTTCTATATTAATGGTTGTAGAAGGTTGATCAAGGTATCAAATTGCTCAGAATTTTATTAGCAATTCAATGATATTAAAAGAAACGGTTTTTCTGCGTTGTGTTAAGGTGTAACGCGCAGAAACGCGCGCGCATACGTGCGCGCGCGCAAATTTTTGAAATGCTTAAAATGACCTGAAACGTACCCAAAAAATTTTATAGGTCATTTGGACGATTTTTTTACCTTTGGCGCGCGCGTACGCGCGCGTCATGACCTCTACATGACCTTTGATGACATTGACAGTTGACCCTTGACATGAAGTTAATGTCCTGTAAATATTATTAATTTTTGATAATTGATAATGAAGATATGATCAAATGAAGAATTTTACAAAATGGCGCGTAGATGACGTCATCATAACCATATGACCTTCAAAAGCTTAGTATGCCGTCTCTATGATAGATTCTATGTATGACGAAAAAATCAGCAAAATTGATTCAGCCAATTCCGAGAAAAGTTGGCGACAAACATAGGTGCTAAGAATAAATAAATAATAAAGAAAATTCTGACGAAATCAATAGGTGATCTGTCATAGACAGACCACCTAATAAGAAAATTCTGACGAAATTAAGAGGTGATCTGTCAAAGACAGACCACCTAATAAGAGACCCATTTGATAATAATAACTCTGTAGCCTCTTCGGCCATGTCAGCTGGACGCTGATCTTCCAGCAGGCCCCTGCATAACATAACATAAGTTGTTGTTATTACCCTTTCCCAATCTAAATGCTGAGCGCCTAGCAATAATAATAATAGCGTCCATATGCGGACTTGGATATTTTTACCCTAGGCTTTAGTCCCTCGGCATTTTTACAGAGCAGTGGCATTTCAAGGAATAAGTTCCTGCCATGTTCTCATTCATCTCATCTGGGTTGAGTGCAGCACAATGTGGATCAATTTCTTGCTGAAGGAAATTACGCCATGGCTGGGATTCGGACCCACGACCCTCTACAGTGCGTATCAAAAAAAAGTTTACACTTTGAAAAAGCCCTGGGAATTCAAAAATATACAACATGTGGGTAATGTTTTCACACATAATCTTAGGTTTGGGTCTCATCTATCCGATGAAAGTAAAGGTTTTGACAGAATGGTACACTTGAGTGAGCACTGTCCCTTTTTGTAAAGCTCGCAGAAGTCTGTTTGCGCAGGAATGCTCGTTTTCTCGCTGTGTCAAGGGGAAAGGGCGAAATCAAACTTGCCCTGCGAAACATTTTTAATACATTTCACTTGCACTTTTATTCAATTGAAATAAAACGGATACATTCAAGCATTTTGTAACAATTTTGCCACCAAAAATTGAAATTGCAACATTTAGTAAGCATAACCTTTATCCTTTTTGTGCCAGCTGGATCTGAAGACATCACCGAATCTGAATAAAAGTTTTATCAGACATCTCCAGCATTTTTTACTAAGTTTTTATCATTTAAAGTGGGTTTACATTTCAATACTTGTTTTTCCACACTTTTCCCAAGCTTGAAAATGATTAACAAAATTGAAATCAAGCCTAAGCCATTTCATGTAAATCACAGCTCAGTGCAAGGCAAATAACGTCTCGATGGCCTTGGTGTGTGGGGGATTGGGGTGCAATGCACTTTTCGAAGTGTTTTGGGCAAGGAAACAAGTTTGAAAAGGTCAAAGACATCTTCAAATCAATTTTACTACCTAAGTTCCACGTTTTCTTCATGATTAAGGTCTATTTTTATTTGCATATAACTCTTTCATAGTTCTGCGCAAATCACTTTTCACTAACTTTTCATAAGTAAGTGGTGCTCACTCAAGCGGAAATATTTTTCGACAGTTATATCGTCGTTTGCTTAAATGGATCTGTACCAATGTTAAAATGTGGAAAAAATCTTCAGGATATTACAAATATATAATTTTACAGGATTTTTTCTAAGTGTAAACTTTTTTTTTGATACGCACTGTATTGGTGTCCACATACAGATATAGATTCCGACCGCATCTCTTGAATGACGTTTCCACTCGCCATTTGTCAACTTCTCTTCTTGGGGAAACGGTGTCGATTCCCATTGGCATAGCACCCACTGCTACACAGAGATTTGCACATAAAGATGCAGAAGTTGGAATGGCAAAAGGTACGTTTATCTTGTAAACTATATATTTATAAGAAGGAAGAATCGATGTCGGAGGGCTGGATCAGAGATTCAGGGGGAAGGATGTTTGCTGACGTTATTATATCATCAATCATTTCACCTTTTATTTCATGCAAATTAAATAATTTGACATGATTTTGGTTTTTTTACATTTTTTTTAAGGGAGAGAAGACAATCGGCAATTTGTAATCAAATATAAAATGTTATGATATGTGGACAATACAAAGCGAGATGATATTTCAGTCCACGGTTTCCAATTTTTTAAGTTTCCAGAGGCACGCAAACGCTTTGTCGGGAGAATTTTTCTTATATTTTGCATTCAATTCTCCAACCGTTTCCTTGAAATCGGACGTATTTGTAGTTGTTCAGTTTCTCGTTTTTAGATCATTTTTTCTTATAAATTTCCGACCTTTGCCCCTACTGTGGGAGTTTAAAATACAAAAACTGATTTATCTATTTTTTGATGGGGGTGCAATTTCGTGTCTGAGAAAGTGAAAGGTGAAAATATTTGATAACGTCGAGGAAGGTGCAAAGGAAACCGAAGTCAAGTTCTTGAAAGCCCATGCAATCGTCAATTCTCCATATTCATATATTTTATAAGAATTAAAAAAAAAACATAAGAAGAGAGTAAGTTTTAAAGCTCGTTAGAATCAACACAGGTATTTTCAATAAAATGCAATGAGGTTTCATCCGCAAGTTCATTCATGACTATAAAAAAACGCTGTGACTTTTTTGACCGCGAGTATGGGTTTTTCTCTGTAAAACTTCGTTTGGACAGGAGCAGAGGCAGTCGGTGGGCTCATGATCCGGAGCAGTTATGCCAACAAATTTCTGAAGGAGATTAGGGCAAGTGCCCCAGGAGTTGTCCTGTGGCAAAACGTTTACATCTGGAAGGACCGTCGTTATACCAAGGCTCTCATCAGGAAAGCCGAGGAGGCGGGGTGCAAGGCGTTGGTGATCACAGTGGATTCACCCAGTACTGGAGTTGACACATCGGATTTCTATAGAAACTACATGATTTATAATCACGAAGAATGCAGGTATGTTCATGAGCTAATGCATGGTGTCCTCTGACCGAAGCATATATGGAGGGGGTAAAGCTTTGATTTTTAGTCAAATCGCAAACGTGCATTTAGGACTTGCAGGAGTCCGGAGGGAGGGGTGGTATAACAAAAATCATAAGATTTGTTGCCCCTACACACTTCCTTTGCCACCCCCCCCCCTGATCCATTCATCAGACTGGACTTATTCAAGAGTGGAATCATAAACAGTAATAACTTTTTATTTCTTATCCTTATATTCTATCAAGTGTTTGAAGGACCAAGTACAGTTATGTTTTTTTAGCTAATCTCAGTAATGTAATCAAGATTGACGAATTTCCCTTGAACATTCCTCCTCAACGTTGGTATGAAAAACATTCCAAGATTTTGATTTTAAGGCATTTTGGTCGACCAAAAAAAGATTTTGGTCAACTTAAAACCTTGGTAATGGGACTCACTTACGTCGGTTGGATTTATGTCAGCTTAGAAAATTATATCAATTGGAAAGTGGAACCACACTGTGATTAAGGATTCCCCATCATCAAGTTCATTACATTGCCAGTATTTTTAATTTATTCCAATATTCCTGAAGAGTATTTCTAAAGGGCTTTATCTCAATATTAACACACAAAAAATCCACTTCCTTCTGAATCGAGGATGAGGTTTACGTTGACTAAATCCTTTTTACTTTTTCTTCTTTCTTCTCCTCCCTCTTCTTCGTTTTCTTCTATCTCTCCTTCCTCATCCCCCTCTTTTCATTTTCCGTTTCTCTTTTTTAAAATACCTTTTATACTTCGTTCTATTTTATCCAACGATAATTTTTATCCTTATCGTTATTCACGACCTGTTTTGTTTATGATTCAGACAGTCCGAGATAGACCTAGACCTTGAAGAACAACAGGAAGCAAAGAAAAGAGGAGACCCTAATCTAATAATGTTCTTTACGGCTCTGAAAGATCCCAGTATTACATGGAAAGACATTACTTGGGTTAAGTCACTAACCTCACTTCCTATCGTGTGCAAGGGTATATTGACAGGTAAACATTGTAAACCTGTGGACTATCTCATAACCTTATTGAATCTGACTTGGCATATGAGCAACTGATAACTGAGTTAATAATGGTTGACTGAAATGAAGTGGGCGTTGTGGCATGCGCCTGTAATCCAAGCTGTGTGGAAGTTACAAATTGATGCAGAGGTTCGAGCCCTGGTCACGTCTTTCGGATGGTGACGTTAAAGGTCGGTCCCAGACGTAAATAATCATATCCAATTGATACACGTCTGACAAAACTCAAATACACACACACACATAAGTTAATCTTCATCGATCATATTCGAATTACGCGCTTTAAGTGATGCGATTTAGGTTTATTGGGAATGGTGTCACATTTGGCCTACCATAATCAAATCTTTTTATGTCATATGAAATTTTCGGAAAAGCTTTCTACATTATTCCGGAAAGTACGAGCCACTGTGCAAGATACATCAGTCGGGACACATTCCACACTTTCAGATACATAAAAGTAATTTTTCCATTAATAATGTATTTAACTTTGTAAAATCTAGCTGAAGCAGCGACTCAAGCCGTTAACGCAGGAGCCGATGGTATCATCGTTTCCAGCCATGGTGGACGTCAATTGGACGGGGTACCTGCACCGGTAAGATACTACTTACTTACTACTACTACTACCACTACTACTACTACCACTACTACTACTACTACTGCTACTACTACTATTAATAATTTAATTCATATGGAAATTTGAGGTGTAATCGTGTTATTTACAAATATGCTTATACAGCTCGATATTTTTTCTTCGATATTTCTAGTCTTTTTAACCAATACATGTACAGCAAGTAGCAACTGTGTATTGCCATATGTTGTTAGTGTGTTTGCCTTGTATTATTTTATTGTTTTGTTTGTTCGCATAATGTCGCAGTCAACGCATAATGAGCATAATAAGCACTTGGTCTGCTCTCATTTCGTCAATGTTCCATTTGGTCTAACTTCAGTTCGTTCGCTTTCACTTTGTCTAAACCCATTTCGGCTAATAATCATTTGGTATCGTTGCCATGGGTCCATCAATCACCAATAGGTCCAATCACCGGTTCTAGGACAATTACCTCCCAGACATTAAGCGTTGCTGCGACATTATCGGTTGTAACAACTGTTGCATACAGTATTTTTTTCCTTTTAACGAGAGCGCCGTTAAAACCCAAACAAGAAAAACATGGGTCACTTATACCTGTGGGCTGACAATACATAGAGAAGGATGAATATTTCTGGAAATGTATAGATAGGCATAATTCATAGAAGTGGAGTGGGATACAGTTTATCTGCAAAGTGGTCGAAACATTTTGCTCATTGCTTCTGCAAACGCTCTTGTGGCTAACTTTGTTTCACATTTTCTTTCGTCAAATCTTAGAATCTAATGCGCCGTCAATCTTTTGAGGAGTATATACATCCTTGACCTTTATGAAATGATATTTGTAAGAATTTCAATTTGATATTTAAACCCTTGGGCAAGAGAGGCACTTACGATTCTATGGATATGGTTAAGTAGGCCTATTTTCACCAATTGGTTTACCGGTTATGAATATTAAGTATCACGAAAGTATTAGTTTTCTTTTATCTTTTCTCAACTGCAAGATATATATTTGCTCACTAATATTATGCTCAATAAATAAAGAGTGAGAATAAATCCCACATTCGCTGTACATCCAAGACATCAGCGACATGTAGCCCTTAACCCTAATAATTATAGTAATACTCCCAGGGTATTTCAAAACTTGTCAGTACCGGGGGGGGGGGGGCGTTGCCCCAAAAATCTCGGCCCAATTTTGCACAAAGGTCAAGATTTATGTAATGTACAAAGTAGTATAGCTCAATTTACGAAAGTCCTTTTATTCATTTTTTAAAAAGAATTTATGCTAATTCTTGCGAGAAATCATACATCTTGGTATTTCTCACAAAATAAAGCCTCAGCAGGAATATCAATTTTTGGTACAAATGTCAATGTCTTTTATAACTCCCTCATCAATTCTTAAAAGAAAACAGATAGGCTGTGGTAACTATTCCTATATATTTTTTTTAATTTTCTTATGTATTTCTTTGTTTTTCATCAAGCGTTTTCAGATGCGTTTGAGTTGGTGTTTGTGAATATGGGTGTGTGTGGTAATTATTTACACTATATGAAACAATGATGATACTTACTAGAAAAGTATTTACGTAAATTGGAAAAGCTCCTGATTTTGTCCATATAAGGTTATACACAGTCATCATTTATAAAGAAATGGCAAAATTTCAGTGGCATGTGTTCAGTAAACGTAATCTGACACCCGCATGGTAGGTCCGATTGCCATAAATTTGGTATCAAAATGTGCGGGAAAGATTAGAAAAAAAAATGTCATGAAATTTCGTTTCGAAATATTGAGACGTTCCGAAGTACCGACAAAAAAATCGACAGGGAGCCATGATGCACCCAGAAGTATTAGGGTTAAAAATAGCACAAGGTCAATGTTGATTGGGTAGATTACTACGTTATACTATTTTTTTTCTCTCTAAGATTGATGCATTAGCTGAAGTAGTAGAAGCAGTTCGTGGGCGTAACGTTGAGGTATACATGGACGGAGGGATACGGAATGGAACCGACGTCCTGAAGGCTCTTGCAAGAGGGGCAAAGGCAGTATTTGTAGGAAGGCCTGCTCTATGGGGACTGGCTTGCGGGGTAAGCAATTGACTTTTTTTCTTAGTTTTTTTTTATTGTAAAAATTGTAAAAATACATGAAAAGTTTTACTTCTACAACTTAGAATAATAATCAAAGGGCCTAGCCACTTGGACTGTTCATAAAAAAAATCAATTGTTGGGTCTTCGTGATATGGTTTTCGTAAGTGGCATTGCATCGAAAGCGTCTAGTGTAGAGTAATTTACTGTAAAAAATTGTAAACGCGGGAAGGTGCCGATTGTAGACAGAGTAGACAGATTTACACAATTTTCAACCAGTCAGAGTGTGTATTAAAGACTTGCATATTTCGTGCAATCAAAACATTTTCTACAACTAGCCCAAAGTAAATTGAATGTACTGTATATTTTGGGAGAGGGAATATACAAGCATGGTGTCTTTCTTGATGACGTTGTTCTTTCCTTTTTTTTAATTAAATATTTTGTTCTGTATCTGTAAAATTTCTCAGCAAACAAACCTCTTGAATCGCGAGCTGTTGTGCTTTAAAAGTGGCTCGAGGCCCCCCATACCCTTGCCTTTGCAGAAAGTTGCCCGTACCTGGGGATACTCAAAGGGGACCACCCCATATACACACACGCACACACACACACATTCCTCGAGTCATTTTAGGTATGGCACCAGTATTTTTAAAGTAGGAGAGGTCATTGGCATATTTACCCCCCCCCCTTTCTTGATCCCAAGGTGCGGCGATTAATGGGGACCGGGGGCAAACTTCAACTTGCGAGTGCACCCTTTGAAAATAAGTTTGATAACGATAAAACATCATTTCTCCATACCTCAATGTCATGCTTTAAAAGACTAAATCGATCTCTTTCTCATCTTTACACAAAATGTTGATATTTATTTCATTTCAGGGAGCTTCTGGAGTAGAAAATGTGTTGAGAATCTTACGCAATGAACTGGATTTTGCCATGAGTCTTTGTGGTATGAACATATTTATTCATAATGATACCTTATAATTATATCTAATATTTAATGATTTATTTAGTTTTATAATAAGAGTAAGGACGACGTTTTACACATGACATCTGTACTAAGATAAATATGCATAATATGATACGTTAAATCCTGGAATATCTTCATTTACAATTTGAAGCGTGAACATGTCCACACTGCGATATTTATACGTTGTCTACAATGGAATTAATAGTAAATTCGGATATTTTGACATTCAGATCTAATTGGCATGCATGTGATTTTTGTAGTTTAGATATTGATATGATAACTATTTAAAATTTCGATTGGCAACTGTAATGTTACCCTTATGAGCTCATCAACCTGCCTTTGTAACAAGCATGACTATGTTTTTTTTAATGTTCACATTAAACTTTTCAGGTTGCCCAGACGTGAATAACTTACCAAAGGATATTGTTGTGCATGAGTCTTTCTACCATTCTCCAAAGCACAAATTGTGATTTAATATTTTCTAATAATAGATTAACAAACATGCTTCTCCGTAGTATTGGTGAATCCCTCAAAGTGTTGATCCCTATTCCAGTTTGTTCCAAATTATTGTGAAAGTCACGGCAGGGACTTTTTGATTTAAATTCTAACAACAGTTTAAAGCTATTGAATTCATTCAATTTAATAGGCTGGTCATAATCTTGTTATAACTGTGCATTGTCACGTTTGTTAATATAACAAGTCTTTATGATACGACCCCTGGGTCTCGTCTAACAAAGAGTTGCGATTGATACGATCAACCTCAATTATATGGAAACCCATCATTGTCATAATATTTTCTACAAGAAGATGAAGATGAACAAATGTCCTTTAATTGTGAACAAAGAGAAGTACAATGAATTTCAAGAAAACAATGAATGCATGAATATACTTCACAGTTAGAAATTATTTTGAACAATCATGTATAATAGATCTTGACGCGCTAGCTTTCCATAGTTGTGGCAGATTGGATCAATCGCAACTCTTTGTAAGACGGGGCCCTGGAATGAACATGGTTTCATGCAATGTGTTAATTGCGTGTTCTCAGTGGCCCGTATTCTGAACTCGGGTTCAAATTAAACTCTGGTTTAAAGTTGGGGTTTAACTATGGAGAGCCAATAGGGGCACAAATTCTTAACAGTGCATATCCAATTTATAAACTCATTTGACACCCAAATTGTCTGGGAATGATAACTGGAGTATTTTGAAGTATTTTCCATCATTATGAAAGCAAAAGGGTACAGAAAAGTAAACATAAGAAGTATACAATATAAACAGAATGTTTTGAATATTTGGCTCCCCATAATTATGGCACAGACTTAGACCATGGACCAACTAGTAAGTCCATGCTTAGACTATGGTCTAAGTTAAACCCGACTTCAGAATATGGGCCAGTGTGTTCACAAAGTGGACTGTGTGGTGATGTGATTCAAACGGTTCAAATGCGGTGAAGACCATTTCACACACACAAGACACCTCTGAGGTGTGTTCACAGCGTTGACTATGTGAAAATGTGATCCACGTTGTTCTAATGCAGTCAAGGGCGGAAATCTCTCCCGAAAGGTAGGCGGGACCAGGGGCTGGAAAATTTGATAAGCAAAAAAATAAAAATACATAAATAAAATAAAATGAAATGAATTAAAAAAAAAGTTATCACCCAAAAAGTAAGGTCATCTCGTCCAAAATACGTGTTTTATTTCGATTTTGAATGATAGTAGGGGGACATTTGACGTTGTGTCTCCCCGGGATTTCCGCCCATTCTAATGCTCAAGTTCAACAGTAACTATGAAGATGATTTCATACTGTGCTCATTTGAACACAATGTGGGACGTTATGTTCTGCGCAAGGTGCATGTATTAAACTTTTAAAGTATGGGCTATATTATATAACTTGCACTTTTAGTAGAGTGGGTGCATTTACGAATTTAAACAAAAATAGAACAAAAAAATAACCGTGCATTTTCTTTCAATTTTAAGAGGATTGAAATTGCAATATACCTCAGAATATACTATTTGTTCGTAGCTTTCCGATAATCATGTATGTATGTAATCACTAAAGTTGTAAAGTAAGTTTTAAAATGGCTAGTTGAAAATAAATATATAATTACTGCCGTGGGAGTACACTTATAATGCCTTCAAACATGTCAAATGTAAAGTTCAGATGTTCACACAGAATCAACAGGTAAAAAAACACATCGATTTAAAGGTCACTTCACTTGTCTTACATCAAAATATTGATGATAATCCAATATAATTCGCATTACTAATTCTTTATCAAATCTTTAGACAGTTGGTGACTTCGACATCATAAAAGTTAGCAGACATCTTTGCTTTAAAGAGGAGCAACGAGATAATTTTAAAGATACTTGTTGGTAGATATCTGTTCATCATTTTAACCTTATTTTTGCAGTTTTCATACCAATGATAGCCAAGAATAGATTCAAAAATTGACAGTGTAAATTTCCACAAAGAGTGATTTCAACATGCTATATATTTAATGTTACATAATTATATTTTTAGTAAGACTTATAATTGAAATATTACATATCGACGTTCAAAAAAATTACATTATGCTAATGTAAAAATAAATGTATAGTGGTAATTGATTAGAATTGCATCATTATGTCATGGATGATTGAATTCCATTGCTAATTTGCAATACAACTGTAGTACATTCCTCAAAATTACAATAGAAATATGTGTTAAGTGAAGTTTTGTTTTAATTATTTTTGAATATTGCACCTCTTCCCCATAAAAATTAACATTAAAATTTCCCAACGACCGAGAAAGATTATGATTTCCTTTTTTTTCGATAGGGCAAGATAGGGCAGTATACTAAAAAAATGGACTATTCGTACCTATATCATTATGGAAATGTTTGTTTTCTGAGGGAATAATTATATTCCTCTTGACTAATACACTATTCGTTTAATATTGATAACTCATGGTGAGCATGATCGGTTCATCACGGACGGACATTTGATAGATTTTGAAAGTTTTGAAGGCTTGTAACAAATTAGGAATAAGATGAACAAGGTTCCTTTGTGTTTTATAGTGAAGGGTAGGACATAGTATGCTGAATGATTAAAAAAGTTTGTTGCCATGGTTACCTACAAACACAGGTATCCACTAAATGTGCCACATCACGGACGGACAAGATAGAAATGTGGTTTTTAGAATTTTTGTACATTTTTATTGTTTCTATCTAAACAGCTTTACATGGACCAATTATTGTTAATGCACCTAACACTCGGGTATGTTAGCTTCTATGTTCAGCATATTGAATTCTTAATCAATATCAAACTTCCGAGAGAATTGCAAATATTTTCCATCACGGACGGACATCATGGACGGACATCACGGACGGACACAATTAAAATACAATGGAAGTACTCTGTAAAAAGTTCTTAGTACTTTTTTGGTAAACAAATGCAATTGTTTTGATGATTTGTACATATTTTAATAATATTAAACAGTATTAGTTGCACAATCAAGTTGCTACAACTTCAATCAAGTTGCTGCAACTTGATTTAAGATGTAGCAACTTGATTTCTATGCTAGACGCACAGTATAATCTAGACATACGATTGCTCTTAACACATTTCTTGTCAAAATCGAACGTAAAGAATAGGTGATGTACAACTGTATAATAATAAAAAATAAAAAACGTAAAAAGCCATTGATATGCAGGCAGAAAGGAGCAAATTCACATGACAGTCCTTTTACTTTCAGAAGATGTTAGTATTCATAGAGAATTAGCAAGTGAAAAGACTTTAAATGAAAAATTGACATCCTGGTTCTTCCCGCATACATTTTTTACATAGTTTTTGTGGCTCAACTTACCCCAGACGATGGCACAACTTACCCCACAGATGGGGCAAGTTGAGCAATTTGACATCCTTTTTTTCAAAGGTCACAATGACATTCAGCGTGGGGGTAGAAAGTTATATATAGGTGAAAAATATTTCCCAAGAATCAAATTTAAAGGTAAGGTACTTATTTTTACAATATTACTAGTCATATCAATTCTAACGTGCAAAATGCAAAAAGTGTCACAACTTACCCCTCCTTCCCCTATTGTCTTTTTAAAGTGTAGAATACAAGTAGGTTCAAAATCAACAGCTAGTTGATTATTGATCATGTTGATACAAGTATTTTTATGATCATGATGATTTTAGGCATTAATTTTCCAAGAGCAAAGATGTTCTTTAAGGTCCAAAAACTAAATCTAAAAGATTAACAGGTCACTGATCCTTATGCTTGTTTGTTGGATCAACACTTGTCAGGGGCTCTCTTTAAATCCATCTTTTGCATATATCAAAGCGGAGACACCCCATAACATCAACAGCCCTCATCTATGTAGGCCCTGACCAAATCCAAAATTGAAATTGATATTCCAATCCAAAGCTTAACTTCTAAACACTACATTGCAAGCTTTATGCATTTTCACAGTTTACCAGATAAGCGATTTGCTTAAAATTAGCTCCAAAATGGACTTCGAAAAAAGGTATTCATGTAATTTTCACAAACCTATGTTCTGTTAGAAGCATTGTGAATCCATAAGTTTGTACATGGAAAAATTGATTTTTCTGCTTATCAGATTATGCATTGCATTCTACTTCTTCTCCATCACTTTCTGCAAGCTTGAATTGATGAAATCTACAGCTTTGGACTTGTTCTTGCCATACTTTGTTTCCCGCTTTTTTGGCATATAGTCAGGCAGCATATGTCATGAATTACCGGCTACTTCGAAAAATTGGCTAAGTCTGATTTTTCACTTTTATGTGATTGATGATATAACAAGGAACAACTTTCAACTTGGTGACAAATTTCTAATGGTCATCTTGACCATGCGAGGGGTCAAAATGTGGTCAATAGGGGTCAATTTTTGAAATTGCCCCGATTGTGTCGAGTCATACATCAAATTGTTTGTTTTGTTATACTGAACAAGAAAGTGTACACAACTATATACTCTTGACCTCCCGTTAAAAAGTTATGACCGGAAAGGTCAAAAGGTCAACGAACTTTCGGTAAATGGCAAATTACACTGAAATTGTTAAGAAAGCTCTTTTTCCGTATCTTTATGCATGTGTGTACTTTTTTATTTTCGATTTTGATAATTCCATCGACAGAGGTTCTTATCCAGAAGATATAAATTGTTAAGAAAGCTCTTTTCCGTATCTTTATGCATGTGTGTACTTTTTTATTTTCGATTTTGATAATTCCATCGACAGAGGTTCTTATCCAGAAGATATAAAGGGTCAAGACAAGGTCAGGGAAAGGTCAAAAGGTTAACAAACTGTCATTAGAAGCCAAAATACACTAGTGGTTAGTGGTTAGAATTTTAAAGTCTTATTTTTCGTGGGTCCTTTATTTTGAAAAGTCTCTATCTAAGAAGACATTATATGCTATAAAGGGGTCAAACGTGCTTATTTATGAACAAAACAGATAAACAGAGATAGACGTCGAATACATGTGATAAGTGCAACGAGCTCTTTCCGAGTTTTAGTTTTATCATTATTTATCTAGGAATTCAATTCATGTTCAAATCATTTTTAATTTACTAGTCTTTTATATGTAAAGAAGTATTTTCCTCATTTGCTTTATACAGAATATTTCAATTAACGTAAAATATTGTAATGTATTGGGGTATATAATACTATGTTAACAGAATAAACACATCGATTGATCAGTGCTCCCAGCTCCTAAGAAAGATGACTAACATTTCATTTGGATTAACTTGCGAATAAGATAATGAGGTTTGAGGATGATAAGTTGGGCTCCAATTGCTCCTCAATTGATTCTAATTTGTGACGGTTATATTATTTCTGGCAAAGAGGTATCATCGTGCGGTTCAGGAATGCTCATTGTAGTCATGGGTGTCCATTATGCTTATGTGATATGTTCTGACCATTACTCGATCTCTGGAGCCAAGAAGGGCTACACATTTCGGGTGCATGTGCTGTTCTGAGCTTTTCATTGGGGTCCTTTTTTAGTTTGCAAAGTGAAATTTCAAGGATTTTGTGCATAATTTTGGTCAATTATATTTATTTTTCAGTTAAAAATGCAAGTCTTCACAATTTCTGGGGGCAGCTGTGAGAACTGGTATTAAGTTTAGTCTCAAGGAGCAATTGGAGCCCTACCAATTATCATCCTCAATCCTAACCTCATTATCTTATTCGCAAGTTAATCCAAATAAGATTTTATGCATCTTTCTTAGGAGCTGGAAGCACTGATCAATCGATGTGTTCACTCTGTTAACATAATATTACATATTTTTAGGCCTACCCCAATACATTACAATAATTTCTATTGGTTAAAATATTCTGTACAAAGCAAATTGATGAAATGTTTCTTTACATATCAAAGACTAGTAAATGGAAAAATGAATTGAACTTGAATTAAATTTCTAAATCAAGAAACTCTGAAAGAACTGGTTGCACTTATAACACCATGAAGATGATACGATTTTAAGGGCATTAGGGTTTGTCAAGTCGTTTAAAAGTAATCCTGCAATATTTCTGAATGTATACAACGTCTATCTCTATTTTGTTCATAAGTGAGCACAGACTCTTTTTTATCTAATGGATGTCTTCTTAGATAGAGACTTTTCAAAATAAAGAACAAATTACTTTTAAGATTCTAACCGCTTTTAGTGTATTTTGGCTACCAATGAAAGTTTGTTGACCTTTTGACCTTTCCTTGACCTTGTCTTGACCCTTTATATCTTCTGGATAAGGACTTCTGACGATGGATATATCAAAATCGAAAATAAAAAAGTACACACATGCATAAAAACACAGAAAAGGAGCTTTCTTAACAATTTCAGTGTAATTTGCCATTTACCGAAAGTTCGTTGACCTTTTGACCTTTCCGGTCATAACTTTTTAATGGGAGGTCGAGAGTATATGGTTGTGTACACTTTCTTGTTCAGTATAACAAAACAAACAATTTGATGTATGACTCGACACAATCGGGGCAATTTCAAAAATTGACCCCTATTGACCACATTTTGACCCCTCACATGGTCAAGATGACCATTAGAAATTTGTCACCAAGTTGAAAGTTGTTCCTTGTGATGTCATCAATCACATGAAAGTGAAAAACCAGACTTAGCCAATTTGTCGAAGTAGATGACATATGCTGCCTGACTAATATACATGTACATGCAGCTTTTCAACTCTATCTGCATTCCAATAATGCGTAACAATTTTCCTGACAGCAATATAGCCCCAATAACGGCCAAACAAAGATATCACAAAAAATTGTGAAGAGTTGTAGGCTTATTCCATTTGAGTTCTGAATAATTCTCAGAGCCATTTTTCACTGCAATTAGAAGCTAAAATTAAACTCATAATCTGCTCAGCAAAGTTTCTCATTTGCATATATGAATCTTTCCACAAGTATTTCACTCGTCCGTCCGTGATGAAATTAATGTCCGTCCGTGATCATTTTTCATTGAGTTATTAAATGCATAAAATGTATGGATTTTAGCTATGTTCAAATAAAATGATGAACAGTGTCCAGTGAAATACTTCTACACACTTTTATTTCTGTTTCTATTCTGATAAAGAATAAAAAGCTGAGTCCATAGACATTATCCTAATAAAAATGATCACGGACGGACATTAATTTCATCACGAACGGACAGAAATGTTAACATCTACAAGGAAAGTTTACTTCCCATATTTTTTTCCTACTAATTTATGTTTGATGATAGATTAATGTTCAGAGTGCAAGACCATTAAAAAAATTGGAGTAACTTTGAAAACAATAAAACTAGAGTGAAATGAATTTGAGTGAATTAACTTTGTCCGTCCGTGATCAAATTAATGTCCGTCCGTGATCATTTTTGACTGACTTTATGATATGGATAAAATGTATGGATTTTAGCCATGTTCAAATAAAATAATGTACAGTGTTTAGAGAGATACCTCTAAACCTTTTTATTTTTTATTTCTACTCTGATAAAGAATAAAAAAACTTTTCATTTTTTTTTCCATCACGGACGGAAATTTCAAAATGGAAATGTTAACACCTACCAAAAAAAATTAGTTCCCAATATTTTTTTTCTACTATATTATGTCTGATAATAGAGAAATGTTCAGAGTGCAAGAACATCCAAACCAAATTAGAGTAACTTTAAAAGCAATAAAACCTAGAGTGAATTTAATTTGAGTAAAAATGTCCGTCCGTGATGAGAGGTAGCAGCACCCCCATGAATAAAATGGACTATTCCGGTACTTTCGGAATCATCAATCTTCATGAAACTTAGTTTTTTGAAACCTGAGATATCAAAGATTATTTTAAAAGCAAATTTGATAAAAGTACCTTAAAAAATTTTTTTCACCTCAATGCGAACCCTTAACCGATCATGCTCTGGTGCACATTTTCTGAATATGAACTATGAATAATGATCTTTTATGGAGGTCTTGAAAGAAACCAATGATGTAATTCCTTTTTGTGCACAATACATGCCGAATGCACTCACTGATATTTGGCATGTATGACAAACTATGCATTCTAGTATTTAGAACAACTTGTTTAAAATTAACAATCTGTATCACTTATTTGATTCGTAAAAACTGTCAGTAAAATGATAAGATCGGTAGCTCCACCATATTTAAGATTTTGCTTCAACATGTTCAATGATGACTGCTTGATCCCGGTAATTATTTTGAAACATGCTTGTTGGAATCGAAATTTATTTTTCAACAATTATGTTTATGATTGATTTTTGTAATAAAAGCAGAAACCTCTGCTAGAAAATAAATCGATGTATCATCGCGTTTGTGATAGTTAATTGTTAAACATGAGATGTCTGTAAAAAAAATATACGCCTACTTTATGTTGGTAAAACAACTACTTCTACTACCATTTACTACTTCTACTACCATTTTTAAAATAATTTATGAAAATGTATATGATTTAGCACCATTAAACCGACAAGTTAGGCACCTGCCCCGTCGCAAAATTTACAACCTGTGGTGAAATATCACACCTTTTTAACAAAAAAACTTGCTATAACTGCATTCATGAGTGTCTATAGAAAAAATCAAGAAATATCATTTTTTGCTTACTCCTATGGCCTCGAAAAAATAAGTCGCTGTAAGCTTTCGGGATTCTGAGCACATAACTTCTCGCCAATTATGTTGTTATCTAGGTTGTCATTACACCATCAACAAAACTTTTATCCAATCACAGCAAAGGAGGAGGCGGGTCGCGTGGTGGCCGGACTCGCCCCTAGGGTTAACTCGCACAGCTCTCCCCCATTACAACCAAAGATTTTAAGGATCGAACATGGTAGAACAGGAAAGATCTGGAACTTGACACAAAAAGTCCATATCTGTGTTGAGTATATAGGTTCCGACCCAGTGTCATTAGTCCAGTCTGAGAGGCGCGATAGCTCAGTCGGTAGGGGTTTCGGATTCTGGTGATTGGTGCACTGGTGCCCTTTGATAATGCATTTATCCTCATTACCAGGTCGCTCGGAGAAGACCTGAAGCCATCGGTCCTCTGGTTGCTTTCTTACAAGCATTCATGCTTTCTTAGCAATCAGGTAAAAAAAAATCAATATCATTTACACCATAATAGGAATCGATGCTTCTCGTCAGATGGTCTATTCGAAGCCGTCAATTCGAATGTTATAATTTGGATTTGGAAATATTGTAGAAGGATTCGTGAACGACGACATCTGATGGAATGGCATTTACATCCGAACAACCTTAAAGAAAAAAAGAAATAATCAAAGGATACCAGCAATAGGATCACTGTCCACTTGATTAAGTTGGCTTTAATGAATGGACTCGGTCATTTCAACCAGTAGAAATGTACGACGGATCTATAGACTATTTGTGATATTATCTAATTCTTTCAAGCGTTAGGCCTACATGATAATAATTGAAAATAACTAGCATTAATTTGGACTGATTTATCATCGACAAGGGTCAGATTAAATAAGTACTTGGAAATAGCGTAAATAGCAATACAAGAAATGAACATATTAAGAGAAACCGAAGCACACTTAACACAGCAAAGCACAGTGATAAGTTGTTGGTGTGTGTTTTTTATTACGCTGGTCTGTCTTGAATTCTTTTGCCTTACTATCACTTTATTTTCTAGATTTGCTCAATATTTACAAACTTATTGAAGCGATTTTACCAATAAATTTGACGAGGCCGTATTAAATAATTAAAAAGCAGGTTAGAACCAGGGTTCAAGGACATGCACATTTCATGGTAAATTATAAAGGGAGGCCATCTCTCAAAATTGACACTTCTCTCTCACTACACTCATAAAATGTTGGGCATCATCCTGTCAACACAATTTGTTTTAAAGCATGTATCCTACTCTGGGTAGTTTCCAACCAATACTGTGCTTTCAACCGAAGCACACATTATTGGATTAAAACTACCCAGAATTGGATAAAGTTTTAACCAATTGTTGCGTGAAAATGATCTTGCCAAACACTTTTAATGTAAGAGTGTATACAAATTTACAAGAGAAAAAAATCATACCAAACGAACCAATTGTAATCCTCAATTCCGAATAGAGGTAGTTTCTTAAATGGGGTGCTTTTTCTATAATCGCCACTTGGCTAAGAGGGCATGGATCCCTTTTTGTACCCCTCCTCGATCCACGCCGGGATCTACGTCTGCTATAAAGACCAGGGGCCCGTAACACAAAGCTTAGCAATGATCGTAGAACATTTTTCTACGATTGATTCCATTGACTACAATGTACAATCAATCGTTAAAATCAAGTGTACGATTAATTACTAACCTTTGTGTTAAGGGACCCTGATTCTTCTGTAGGTTAATAAGACATTTTATGAATGAAATAATACTGCCCGAACCGAAATACTTAGGGGAAATAACGTTTGTTGCAGTAAGTTGTAAACTGTAACATGCGTTATGGCACGTGAAGACGTGTACTCACCACACAATGCCATGGCAAAGTCCAATTCGGTTCGTAAGATTGTTAAAACGTGCTCCACTCCAGCCGCCCCCTATTGTTAAAGAAAACAAAGTAATTTGTTGAAGATCTACAGAATAGAACAACATGACTAAGTAAACATTATTTTTATTTTTTCGTATTTTTTTCTCATAGTATTAGATCCATCCATTTCTAAGCCGGGGTTAGCATTCAAATTTCTCCCATTTCAACTGTAATGCCGATTTTGTTTTAGTCTGATGTTCGCAGGATGTATCCCTGGATCAATATCGCGATTAATACGGATGTATTCCCCTTGTTTTCCCCCTCAATCTTGCCTCTTACTGCGCCCCTCAACTCTCAAACAGATCTTACCCCGCAAGCCAGTCCCCATAGAATAGGTCGCCCTACGAATACTGCCTTTGCCCCTCTTGCAAGAGCCTTCAGGACGTCGGTTCCATTCCGTATCCCTCCGTCCATGTATACCTCTACGTTACCCTTACTGCGCCCCTCAACTCTCAAACAGATCTTACCCCGCAAGCCAGTCCCCATAGAATAGGTTGCCCTACGAATACTGCCTTTGCCCCTCTTGCAAGAGCCTTCAGGACGTCGGTTCCATTCCGTATCCCTCCGTCCATGTATACCTCTACGTTACCCTTACTGCGCCCCTCAACTCTCAAACAGATCTTACCCCGCAAGCCAGTCCCCATAGAATAGGTCGCCCTACGAATACTGCCTTTGCCCCTCTTGCAAGAGCCTTCAGGACGTCGGTTCCATTCCGTATCCCTCCGTCCATGTATACCTCTACGTTACCCTTACTGCGCCCCTCAACTCTCAAACAGATCTTACCCCGCAAGCCAGTCCCCATAGAATAGGTCGCCCTACGAATACTGCCTTTGCCCCTCTTGCAAGAGCCTTCAGGACGTCGGTTCCATTCCGTATCCCTCCGTCCATGTATACCTCTACGTTACCCTTACTGCGCCCCTCAACTCTCAAACAGATCTTACCCCGCAAGCCAGTCCCCATAGAATAGGTTGCCCTACGAATACTGCCTTTGCCCCTCTTGCAAGAGCCTTCAGGACGTCGGTTCCATTCCGTATCCCTCCGTCCATGTATACCTCTACGTTACCCTTACTGCGCCCCTCAACTCTCAAACAGATCTTACCCCGCAAGCCAGTCCCCATAGAATAGGTCGCCCTACGAATACTGCCTTTGCCCCTCTTGCAAGAGCCTTCAGGACGTCGGTTCCATTCCGTATCCCTCCGTCCATGTATACCTCTACGTTACGCCCACGAACTGCTTCTACTACTTCAGCTAATGCATCAATCTGTAAATAATATCATGCGATCAAAAGACTGCCAGTTATCTAGTTCATTATTATTCATAAATATATTTAAGATATCTTCACAATGAATCAGCGAATATGGTATAAAAATAGCACGTTTTTTTTTTTTTAAGTCCGTCACTCAACTTGTTAAAACGTTTAGACTGTACGTGTGCTTGAAATTTTAAATAGCGTTTTTACAGTGAGTAATTGACTGCCGTGAACGACTGTCTAAAATATTTACTCCCAAAGGTTCATGTTAAATGCATGGTGTAATTGACTTCCTTGACACCATAAATAAAACCATAAACATGGTAAGTTTCACAAGTTGTTTTAACATAGCAGCAAATATAATGAACATATTTAATTGTGAACCTTCATGGCCGTTTCATCAACAATAGTATTACTATATCAGATGCATTACCGCTGTTTGCGTAAGTAAAAGGTTAAGGTTAAGGTTAAATCATATGAAGACTAACAATCTGTAAACACATCCCTGGTTTAGTAATCTTCTGAAGAAGTAAATAATAACTGTACTAATAGTAATGGATTACGATGTCAAGAAATTAGATTCGCAATTTCTTATCCGTTTATACACCCACTTAACCTTTCAATTACATCTTGTAAAAAGCTTGAAATTTTTTTCCCAGATTACTATAGATCACAACCTTTTCCTTAACCTAACAGAAGAATTTGTTAAGAATAAGAAGACAGCAATTATTTGTCTCTCTTCTTGAGATTGTAATGATAAATTCTCCATGTAAAAAACCCTTTTATCCGTCTTGTTCTCTCGTAAATCGATTCGTATCGTCCTCCCGCACGTAGCGTTTGTTATACGCTATTTTAATGTGCAATAATCTTAATGCGCGCAAGGTGGTCGACATTGAGGTGGACTCACTATATATTCTAAAAGAAATCACATTTAAAAAATGACATACCGAAGCCGGAACTCCATCAAGCTGACGCCCGCCATGGGCTGACACAATGATACCATTAGCTCCTGCCTCTACGGCTTGCCTCGCAGCTCGCCCTGAATCAGTAAAATATTTGATAAAATGTCTTTAAAGGTGAATGAAAGTCTTTAGAAAAAGAACATTTATTAGTCGTGTTAGTAGCTTATGTATGTTAAGTGGGACCAGAAAATCAATGAATATAACCAACAAAAGCTTGAGTTAAATTCGACAAACATTAGGCCTAAGCATTAATTTGGAATGTCGACACTATCTCCGCGGCCTCCAATTAGCAGCATCAACAAGATGTGCGATGTCACGTAGAACTCTCCCCTTTGGATACTGTGAAGAATTTATTCACCAAAACATTAGTTTTGCTCATTTTAATGATTAAAACCCCCAATTCATCCACGGTATGATGTCATGAAACCTGTATCTCATGTCCTCTCATCAAATGGAACAAATGATCTTGTCAAAGACTAGACAAAAGAGAAAACTTGAGTAAAAAATGCACAACGACTACCATTTACTATCAAATGTAATGGGAAAGTTGTACTTGTGTGTGACTTCACAGATTTCGGTTGCATAGCGAATGGGGGAATCTACATAGCATTAGTTGTTTTTTCAGTATTCGAATATTTATAATATTCATTCATTCATATTTTTCTCCAAACTTTCATGGATTTTTTTTATTTTCCTCTATTATTTCTATAAATCAGCAGGTTTCAAGACTGAATTTCATTCTTTAAAAAGAGATAATGACATTCTTTAACTTTTCTTTCTTTTCCTTTTTCTTTCCTGTAGCACTCAAATCCCCCCCCAAATGAATAAATAAATGGATATTTCAAATATTTAAGTAATAAGTCACAGGACCAAGAAGCGTTGTTTAATATTCAATCCCACTGTAGTTTTATAGAGCGTCTTATTTTTAACATCACAACATCATTTTATCGTATCAATATTTTTCATGTCTACTTGAGATGGAAGTGGATATTGGCGATGTGTACATTCATATTTTGAAGGTTTGATATCTAAATTTCACTTTTAAATGTTACTGTAACGATAGAGTTATCATCCAGCAACATTTTGATACATCAACGGCGTATTTCTTATATATGAAAATGGAGATATGCCAACTTACATTTCAACTTACCCTTAAAGGTTATTGACTTTTCATTTTTTTTTTGCTATTTAACACTGTTCTTTAAATTCGACTGTAGAAAAAAGTGATACCACAATTGAGTTCACTGCCTAGCAGTGATCTAGACTAGCGGGTCTATAATAATATCTACGGTGTCAAACTTTTGTATGGTGTGGGTTGTACGAACTACTTAAATAGAGCCTCTGTGAGATTTTGATCCCGATCTATCTCAAAAAATTATCGATCTTCATTTTTCTCTTTGAACCTCTCACAACGTGAGTTTTTCGTTATAAATGTTACTTTATATATACTTTGCACTGTTAGACTGGAAATGATATGAAATGAATTGAATACATTTCGTAAGCATGGAGAATTTACCTGTAAGTATCCCTTTGCATACGACCGGAAGCGATGTGAGTGTCTTCAACCATTGTATGTCTTTCCATGTTACACTGGCGTCGTACTGTGAAGCGAAGTACAGGATCAGGTTTTCATCTCCTTGCCTCTTTGCTTCTTCCTGCTCCTCCAAGCCAAGATCCATCAAGGGGTACCTTTTGTCATAAGGGTCCAAACCAAGGGGAAAGGAAAAGCCTTAAAAGTCATTGAGACGTTATATTGCCCTGATGGGCATGAAGACGGAAATGAATGAAATAGCGTTTTCTGACCATGTTCCTCTGCATGAGAAAATCTTAGTTTTCTGCATTGGATATAGAGGGCTCTCATAACAAAATGTAACTATACTTCAATCATGTCAATTGTATTTTCGTACATTATCCTGACAAGTAGGAAGACTGACATTACTGCCTGCAATTACTTAGTCTGTGTGGCTACCTGGCAAAATATATGAATATCTTCTGTAATGATTAAAATTTTGCTGTCGATCCAAATTACCCTCTACCCTTCCTCCAAGTCGGATCTTCTGCAATAATCCTCCTCTCACTATATGACCGATATATTTTAAAGTCTCCTCTAAAATGTCTTTGTCCGATCTCTATCTTGTTATTTTGTGCCCCGTATGGTATAAGACACATTTTCAACATAACCCTAATTCGGATTTTGTTTTTACTGTTTTCAAGTTGTTTTAAACCCACACAAAGGAACATGTATACAGAAGGTATTCTCCAACATGAGGAAGAGAAGCCCCTTACTGATGAAATTGATCAATTTGATAATCAATTTTCATTCCCTCATTTTCATCTGTTGTCACATTTAAATAAAAAGATACATGATTTCAATCAAAACTTCCAAACCAAGGAAACCTACCTCATATCCCTGTGATTGTAGAACATATAGTTCCGTCGGAATTCATCAGTATCCACTGCTGTCATTGGGGAATCTACCGTAATCACCAAGGCATCGTATCCCGCCTCTTCAGCTGCCTTGATCAAGGCCTTGGTGATGCGTCGGTCTTTCCAGATGTGGATGTTCTTCCAGAGCACGCCATGAGGAACAGCAGCTCGCACATCTCGCACGTGTTTGGCAGAGAAGCTGCTCTGGATCATTGCGGAACCGACTGCCGAAGCACCTGTAGTTAAAGGAGAGATTCCTCGTTGTTAATTTTTTTTCTTGACGGTAAACTTATGATATTTAGCATGGAGTCTGAAGTTTCCTTTACATAATCATTTTTTTTTCATACACATATTGTCATATATACTAGTACATGTACAATCTTCTGATATTCATTTTGTTTTGGTCATATTCGAGAATACTGGACACAAGACCCGCACAGCGCTACGACGGCAAGTCCTTTGGCTTATTTCGGGGATCATCTTTATTACTTGGGGGAGTGGATGGTTCATATATATTTGTTATAATATGTCGATGTTTATTTAGTCCGCCTTTCCTTTTAGTAAAATAAGCGAGAAAAATGTGCAACTATACTACGTTTTATAATGTCTTACACATTAGGACAGTACTAAATCAAAAGACAGAGCTATACTTGCCATTATCTGCTAACCATTGTTTAGGGTGCATGATTTTAACAATTTATCTGAGCTATCACTTGGGGTAGCTTTTATCAAATAAACTACCTATGGCTGTAGATATCTCTCCATTTGTGTCGACCCAGCGATGAAAGGCTGTGGGTGCGACCCCGATGGGAAGAGAGACAGGTTTCCCTAAAAGAGTTGTTGAAAGCTTTCGAGTAGACACATCATTCATCAACTGAGGTCTGAATCTATACCTGTTTAATAACCGAGAAAACATGAATTAACCTGAGGTTTGTCTTTGTCGGATTCCACTAGAAGCTAAACTAGCTTAACATACATTTTTCAAGTCCATTCTGTTCCATCCCCACAAATGATTTAAAACAAGGGCGGAAATCTCCAAAGGTCTCCAAAGGTAGGGGGACCAGGGGCTGGCCAAAATTTTGACAAGAAAAAAAAGGGTTATCACCCGAAATGTAAGGTAATTTCGGCAAAGATAAATTTGACAAGCAGGCAAAAAAAAGGGTTATCACCCGATAAGTAAGGTCATCTCGACCAAAATACATGTTTAATTTCAATTTCTTTCTTTCCATCATAAAAGACCGAAAATAGTAGGGGGACTTTTGATATTGTTAGAGGACATCAAACAACCATGACACTGAAACTATAATCATTAATTTCGTATATTTCAATTTCAATTTTAATTTTTCAATTTCAATTTTATCTATTTTACTTCCATCAAACAAAAACAAATTGTATACCATATATATTAACATAAGTATTTGTATCCATTGCAAAGAAACAAAAATAATAATACATATATTGTGAAAAACACTTACACAATTTGGGCAACACATTGGAGGTTTTAAATAAGTATACTATTTTTCAATAGAAATTAAATTAAGATGGAAATGGAGGGACCCACTAAAAAGCAATGCTTGTACAATGTGGGCCCCTCAAAAAATAGATAACAAAACCAATAACAAAGTACAAATACAGACATATGTAATCAAATGAGAAAAAAAATAAATGAGAGAGAAATAATACTCACAAAATAAATACGAAATAATACAAAATATGTGAAATAACAAAGTTGACATTTTCAATTCCGTTCAAATTCACAAACAGTTTTATGCTCATCCTGGTCGAAGCATAATTAATTTTGTTAACAATTACAATACAAACCTACTAATGTGGCGCATATTACTGCCAGATGAATCCAGATGCGTTTTTTTTTTTAAATAAAAACAGAAAAATTAAGAAGAGAATGTTCCGGGAATCATTAAAACATTAACTCAATAAAAATATTTTTTGAAGAAGTATGCTTTTAAGGATTACAGATGGAAGAGGCAGCATGGGCAAAAGATTGATCTCCATACTTGATCTGAAAACTAGGAAAATGCAGATTATCCTTCCGAGTTGATCCACGATTACGAGGTACGAGATACTTTCTGGCGCAAATATTCACTACTGAATGACACGCGCCGTATATAAGCTAAAACAACAACTAGTTTCACTAAGATATTTTGACGCCATTGAATGGATACACTGCCAGGTTATATAGCCGGAAGCAGTTATAGGGGACCGATGACGTTACCCACGCAATATTTCTTATCTTCTTTTGTTAAATGAGTTATGAATAATTTCATTTCTTTCTCATCATAACTTTAATGTTGGATTCCACTCTGAATGTGTGGAATTACTAATTGTTGTAACTTGTGATTCATAACGATTCTTTATCATATCGAACCTGCAAAATTTGACATAATCTTAAGAAGTATTATTCATCGATTAAAACAACAAAAATAAGAAGCAGTTCATTGTGTAAGCACCCACTGGATAGGGTCAAATGGTCTTTATTGACATGATTGACTACAGTAATTCAGTTAACTTTATTTGACCCTGGCAGTCCAGTGGGTGCTCAATCTATACTCTGTTATGTTTATTATGTGTATACACTACCAATTTCTTATAATTTTCATTGCCGAAATAAATAATAATAATAATAATTGTTGGGTGAACGTGACATTTACATGCATGTATTAAGATACAATTCGACAATTGTGATACTGAATAATAATTCTACTGATATTCGTCGAAAAATATCTGTCTGTCTGTCTCCGTATATCATGCATGTATATACATGTACATTGTCTTCCTGTCTCGTTTCTCGCCCGGGTACATAACACCCAGAGGCCCAAGTTTGTTTTTACCTTTTAAATGCGGCTATACTATCCGTGGAGGTCTGACCGGCTGTGCCTGGATAATTATAGTACTGGAAGTATGTCTGGGCCGTTCGTTTCCGAGCAAGATTTTCATATTCCTCCAAGTTCCGTGGTTTTTCTGCACCCTCCGCCATTTTCTAGCTATACGACGAGGTAAACAACAGTTTTGGAGTTTGATTGGTCCAAATGGTATTAGAAAAGAGCAAGCGTTTCATCATCGTGTGTGTTTTCGGTCTACTGAAACTGAATAATGACTCTGGGTCATTGCCAATGGGATATCACATTGGGATTTTAACCTCAGGAATATAGTGTGTCTGTGTTGCGGCGGGGGTGGGGAGGGGTTCGTAACTGTTTATGCCATCAAGGTTGCGTCTGGGTCAATAATTAATTAATAGTCTCGATATCAGCCGTAACGCATCAAAGTGAAAATTTGCGTGTGCTTAATAAGGACGTACAGTGGACGACACCTGGTTGTGGTGGTGATGGGGGGGGGGGGTGTCATAGTGGATATTATTTTAATCCCCATCTGAAATGAAATTCAGTAGGTATTCCGGAAAAAACAGCTTATCTTTCTTTTAATGTATAAATCCATGGTAAGGGAATTTGTGTGGGTCCACCCTTTATGCATGTTAAGTTAACGAATTTCTGCGTAGAGGTTTATACAGTGCGTATAAAAAAACGGGACAGTTTTGAAAAATCTATAAAAATTTTGTTTAAAATATATCTATATTTTGATGTTAATAGATGCTCTTAGATCTTATCTTTCAAATGGCATTTAAAAATATAAATTTTGTTCATGCTTGAGCGAACACGGGTCGTTTTTGTCGGGGATTCAAAAAGAGGCTGCGCCAAAATGACAGAAATGAGAAATTTGATGATTAGACTTTTGGCTAATCAGCAGACTTTCTTTAAATCTCCTCATTTTATTTGCCATAATTTTCGAATTATGCTGTCGAAATAAATTTACAAATTTATTTATTTACCTGAAATATTTTTTTTTATTTAAACTTCTTTTACCTTTGAATTTCCCTTCAGATAGGACTTTTTGTCAACCCAAGTAAGAAGATTTGCATTATTAATTGGGAGAATTTGTAATTATTCAAATCCTTTTATTATGTGAAACAAATTATGTTATGTACCTATAAAAGACAAATCCTCTTTTTAAGGGGTTATTGAATCCTTCACCAAGTGTAATTATATTCTGGACAGGACAAACAGGAAAGGATTCATGTCTCTCAATGGCAATGGTGTATTGAGTCAATTTTGAAGGAGCAAGATATGGCAGATCGGGTAAAATGTATTAAAAAGTTGTGAAGCGAGCAAGCAAAAATTTCCACTTTTTTATTAAAATATCAAATTTTGTGATTTTGACATAATATTCAGAAAATGATATCATATTTTGCTTTTTATGTTTTCTGTTTTTTTTTCTTTCCACTTTTTTCTTGGTCGTGTTTTTTTTTTATTTGGTGGGGGGGGCACCCCCACCCATCAGTATGTCACTGTGCAAAGGCACCATAACCTTTGTAGCACACAATGAAAGGATTTGAAGAAAAAACACGCTTTCCCATACTTCGGTTGAAAAAAATGTTCTTGACTAAAGAAGGAATATTCAAGGCTAAAAGATAACATGTTAAAAATGAACAACAACAGAAATATTCAAACAAATAAGTAGATTTGGAAGAAAAAAAATTACCGGATAATTCGAAAATTATGGCAAAGATAATGAATGAAAAAGGTTAAGAGGAAGTCTGCTGATTAGCAAGAAGTCCGACCATCATATTTATCATTTTATGCCATTTTGGCGCAAGCCTCCTTTTCAACCCCAGACAAAAACATTCTGTGTTCGCTCAAGCATGAACGAAACTAAATTATTTTAATGGTATTCGAAGGATAAGACTTAAGAGCACCCATTGACACCAAAATATAGAGATCATAATTTGAAACAAAAATCTTATAGGCTTTTCAAATCTGTCCCGTTTTTTGATACGCACTGTATAAGTTAAAATATATGGAGAAATGAAGGTTATAAGCGAGATATGATATCCGAACTTCAATAGATATTCGTAGGCTTATGGGTGGATTACAGAACTAACCGTGGATGAAAAGAAAAATGAGATAGCTTTTCACATAATATTTCCTGACTATTATTTCAGATGGAGACTAGAATGAAATTCATTACAGCCCCAACGCTGATTCTAGGACAACTACCCTCCGGAACACTACCATCCGGACAACTATACCCCTGTACAACTACCACACCCAGGACTAACCTCAAGGATGCACAACTTTAATCATCGATCATCGTATGCTTAAAGGTCAAGTCCACCTCAGAAAAAATGTTGATTTGAATTAATAGAGAAAATCAGACAAGCATAATGCTGAAAATGTCATCAAAATCGGATGTAAAATAAGAAAGTTGTGACATTTCAAAGTTTCGCTTATTTTCAACAAAATAGTTATATGAACGAGCCAGTTACATCCAAATGAGAGAGTCGATGACGTCACTCACTCACTATTTCTTTTTTTTTTTTTTTTTGTTTGAATTATACAATATTTCAGTTGAATTTGATGATTAGGACCTCATTTCCTGAAGCTCAAAATGTTAAAATAATGGAATTACACATGTTCAGGGAGGAATGAAACTTCATTTCATATGACAATGACGAGAAAATAAAAATATTTCATATTTCATATAATAAAATACAAAAGAAATAGTGAGTGAGTGATGTCATCAGCTCTCTCATGTGGATGTAACTGGCTCGTTCACATTTTTTTTGTTGAAAATAAGCGAAAGTTTAAAATGCCATAACTTTCTTATTTTACATCTGATTTTGATGAAATTTTCAGTGTTATGCTTGTTGAATTTTTCTCTTTTTATTCAAATCTAGTTTTTGTTGGGGTGGACTTGTCTTTTAATATAAGGATATTTGGGTGTGTGTCTCTCTAGTATTATGTCCTCCTATCCCATCATACATGAAAAATATTATTCTGAGTTATATAGTGGATATTATTTTTATCCCCATCTAAAATGAAATTCAGTAAGTATTAAAAAAAAAACAGCTTATCTTTCTTTTAATATATAAATCCATGGTAAGGGAACTTGTATGGGTCCAACCTTTATGCATGTTAAGTAAACGAATTCCTGCGTGGAGGTTTATACAGGGCGTATAAAAAAAACGGGACAGTTTTGAAAAGTCTATAAAAATTTTCATAGTGGATATTATTTTAATTCCCATCTGAAATGAAATTCATTAAGTATTAAAAAAAAAACAGCTTATCTTTCTTTTAATGTATAAATCCATGGTAAGGGAACTTGTGTGGGTCCACCCTTTATGCATGTTAAGTTAACGAATTTCTGCGTGGAGGTTTATACAGTGCGTATAAAAAAACGGGACAGTTTTGAAAAGTCTATAAAAATTTTGTTTCAAAATATTATATCTATATTTTGATGTTAATAGATGCTCTTAGATCTTATCTTTCAAATGCCATTTAAAAATATAAATTTTGTTCATGCTTGAGCGAACACGGGGCGTTTTTGTCGGGGATTCAAAAAGAGGCTGCGCCAAAATGACATAAATGAGAAATTTGATGATTAGACTTTTGGCTAATCAGCAGACTTTCTTTAAATCTCCTCATTTTCTTTGCCATAATTTTCGAATTATGCTGTCGAAATAAATTTACAAATTTATTTATTTACCTGAAATATTTTGTTTTTTATTTAAACTTCTTTTACCTTTGAATTTCCCTTCAGATAGGACTTTTTGTCAACCCAAGTAAGAAGATTTGCATTATTAATTGAGAGAATTTGTAATTATTCAAATCCTTTTATTATGTGAAACAAATTATGTTATGGTACCTATAAAAGACAAATCCTCTTTTTAAGGGGTTATTGAATCCTTCACCAAGTGTAATTATATTCTTGACAGGACAAACAGGAAAGGATTCATGTCTCTCAATGGCAATGGTGTATTAAGTCAATTTTGAAGGAGCAAGATACGGCAGATCGGGTAAAATGTATTAAAAAGTTGTGAAGCGAGCAAGCAAAAATTTCCACTTTTTTATTAAAATATCAAATTTTGTGATTTTGACATAATATTCAGAAAATGATATCATATTTCGCTTTTTATGTTTTCTGTTTTTTTCTTTCCACTTTTTTCTTGGTTGTGTTTTTTTTTATTTGGTTGGGGGGGGGCACCCCCACCCATCAGTATGCCACTGTGCAAAGGCACCATAACCTTTGTAGCACACAATGAAAGGATTTGAAGAAAAAAACACGCTTTCCCATACTTCGGTTTTAAAAAATGTTCTTGACTAAAGAAGGAATATTCAAGGCTAAAAGATAACATGTTGAAAATGAACAACAACAGAAATATTCAAACAAATAAGTAGATTTGGAAAAAAAAATGACCGGATAATTCGAAAATTATGGCAAAGATAATGAATGAAAAAGGTTAAGAGGAAGTCTGCTGATTAGCAAGAAGTCCGACCATCATATTTATCATTTTATGCCATTTTGGCGCAAGCCTCCTTTTCAACCCCAGACAAAAACATTCCGTGTTCGCTCAAGCATGAACGAAACTAAATTATTTTAATGGTATTCGAAGGATAAGACTTAAGAGCACCCATTGACACCAAAATATAGAGATCATAATTTGAAACAAAAATCTTATAGGCTTTTCAAATCTGTCCCGTTTTTTTTTGATACGCACTGTATAAGTTAAAATATATCATGTATATGGAGAAATGAAGGTTATAAGCGAGATATGATATCCGAACTTCAGTAGATATTCGTAGGCTTATGGGTGGATTACAGAACTAACCGTGGATGAACAGAAAAATGAGATAGCTTTTCACATAATATTTCCTGACTATTATTTCAGATAGAGACTAGAATGAAATCCATTACAGCCCCAACGCTGATTCTAGGACAACTACCCTCCGGAACACTACCATCCGGACAACTATACCCCTGTACAACTACCACACCCAGGACTAACCTCAAGGATGCACAACTTTAATCATCGATTATCGTATGCTTAAAGGTCAAGTCCACCTCAGAAAAAATGTTGATTTGAATCAATAGAGAAAAATCAGACAAGCATAATGCTGAAAATGTCATCAAAATCGGATGTAAAATAAGAAAGTTGTGACATTTCAAAGTTTCGCTTATTTTCAACAAAATAGTTATATGAACGAGCCAGTTACATCCAAATGAGAGAGTCGATGACGTCACTCACTCACTATTTCTTTTGTTTTTTATTGTTTGAATTATACAATATTTCAATTTTTAAGAATTTGATGATTAGGACCTCATTTCCTGAAGCACAAAATGTTAAAATAATGGAATTCCACATGTTCAGGGAGGAATGTAACTTCATTTCATATGACAATGACGAGAAAATAAAAATATTTCATATTTCATATAATAAAATACAAAAGAAATAGTGAGTGATGTCATCAGCTCTCTCATGTGGATGTAACTGGCTCGTTCACATTTTTTTTGTTGAAAATAAGCGAAAGTTTAAAATGCCATAACTTTCTTATTTTACATCCGATTTTGATGAAATTTTCAGTGTTATGCTTGTTGAATTTTTCTCTTTTTATTCAAATCTAGTTTTTGTTGGGGTGGACTTGTCCTTTAATATAAGGATATTTGGGTGTGTGTCTCTCTAGTATTATGTCCTCCTATCCCATCCTACATGAAAAATATTATTCTGAGTTTAAGAAAAGAAAAAGGAAAGAAACACAGAAGAATTTTTAGGCCTTTAAAAATGAGTATGCATGCTCTTTGTTGGAGGCTTGGAGCAAATGGTGGACATTTTCATTTCCTACGCCACGTAGACATTGCACTTACAGTCAATTTGAATTCCCCATGGATATCACTCATTCAATGAACAAGGTTCATATAACCTTGTTCTCAGTTATATCTCCATGTGTGGCAAAATAAGGGTGGCAATGTTTGGCTAATTTTCTCTTTTTGTTTAGGGCAAATGATTGATGTTTTTACACTGACAGTTTCCATTACACCTATTATTCATACAACTTGGCTGTTATTTAAATTTGACTTTAAATCATTTTTTTCTTAATTAAAAATAGAGATAAAAAAATTAAAATTTTCTTGCCATATTACTTTCCACCAATAGAGGGCGTACACAAAAATATGCCCAAAATTCAAGTTTTTGAGCGCTCTGGTGAATACAAAAATTATTCCCAAGTTACTAATGAAAAATAAATTGCAACTGTACGGAAATTAGTAATTTTTGTCACAAAAGTGATATTTTAATGACTTTTTAAAGTGTGTGCTCTGGACAACATTGGCATACCATAGTCCTACTTGTAGATTCCCCACAGGCAGGGTGGTAGCAGTGAACAAGTGATGGATATAGACTACTTTTTTTTACAATTAAAGATAATCTTGTTCAAAACCTATCCTAGATTCGGTAAATGCCCTTACCTCCTCAGACAATATTTGTTCCGATTCATTATTAAATTGTATGAATGTCTCGGTCTGAATGAGTGTACAATTATGATGTGACTGGCCAATAATAAGATATATATTTACGATTTGCATCAAAACGTATTTTTATCGTCATTGAATGGCCTAACAAATTTAAGATAATGTCACTAACTGTCTGATATCCAAACACCAAAGTAAGATGAGTACTTGGAGTGCATTTTACAATACCTAAAAAAAATCAAATTAGGGCCTACACAAATATTCAATCTTTGGTAAAAAAATCACAGACTCAAAAACTTTTGTAAACGTCATTATGAATTCCGAGTATAATTGAATTTTTCAACCGGCCTCTTCAGACCTTTAGACGGACTTTAAAGATTGAAATTTCAGACAATAATCTATATAGTTCAAAGTACGAGAATCCACCCCATCAAAGTAATAACATGTTATGAACATGATGAAATGTCAAACTCAAAATGAACATTGCCATTATTGATGTCTTCATTAATATAAAGCCAACAGGATAATGGCAGGTATTTATTTGGAATCCGACTTGATTTTTAGCTGATTAGTTAAAAAGGTCATTCAAATCCTGTCTAGTCTCATATTTTCAGAAGGGTTTAGGACAAAAAGAACGAATATCATGTCGGCATGTATTTCATAACAACTATCAGGAGTTTATATGCGTTAACAGAACGGTACATATGTTCTATTATTAAATACACATGGCTTGCGGTTTGGGGACAACCACAGGGAGTTTGGGCACCGCAACGTAGGAATGATTCTAGAACATAGTCATGAAAAGTATCAAAAGCCCTTTTCGACAAAAATCAACCAATAAGTCTTTGTCGACAATCGATGAATCAAAACAGCAGTTTCGTCCTGGGGAGCGTTTCATGAAAGGACTTGTCATACGTTTTATCCGAGAAGTCCCATTTCATCCAACAGTTACTATAGTAACAGTGCCTCTCAGCCAATCAGAATCAAGGAAAGATGTCAGATCTGACAACTTGTCAGACAAAAATGTTGATGAAACGGTCCCCTGGACTTTGGACAAACGACATATTTGCAATTTTTCGTCAGATCCGAAACTTAGGACGAAACTGCCGTTCCGATTCACAAATTTTCGACCAAGACCTCCTAGCTGTTCTTTGTCATTGATTTTGACGGATGTTTTTCAATACATTTACTGTGTACTTGAATCCGTTCTGCGTCATGGTACTAAAATCCCCTGACTCCCTTGAAGAGAAAATACAAGCTGTTGCTTATTGTCACAGATCTGTTGCGGGAAAAGCTGTGTTAAATGCAGGCGCATCATTGGTTCGAACTCTTTCTACAAGGGCAACGTTTGCAAGACTGCGTGAGTATACAAGAAGATAGATATGAAGAACTTTATATGATATTTTCCTCAAGCATGTCAGACTCCTAGACGAGTTCCCGCTCCTTCATGGACTAAGGTAAATCTACGTGCTCAATGAAAGATTATTTTACATTATTTGCGTTGTTTAATATTCAATCTCCCCCTATCTCTCTGTTTTGCCCACCTTTCCCTCTCAAAATAATGGAACTATTTCTGTGTACATCATTTCTCGAACCGTGAAAGAGCGGTGGTGTGGTGGTTCTGACTCTCGCCTTGCATGTAAACAGAGGGTCGTGTGTTCAAATCCCACCGCGGTCTAGCGTCCTTTGGCAAGGCGTTAATCCACACTTTGCCACTCTCGACCCACTGACCCATGCAGGTGCTAAATGGGTACCCGGTAGGATGCGAAAGATATGGTATGTTTGAATTTGCCAGCGCCATTATAAGGCTGCGATGAATGCAAGGAATTCTCCCCAGGGAGTGGAAATTGTGCACTTTTCGTGTGGGATTGAAAAGAATCTAATGACCGGGGTAATTTTATGCTAACGCGCTTTGAGCCATGCTGGGAAAAGCGCTATCTAAAAATTGGCTATTATTATTTCTCCGAGTTATCCTCCAAACCGGTATTTCGATCTACAGTATATAAAGTAAACTCTAATGAAAACAAAATCTCGTTCCAGCACGTCCATACAATCACACTGTTTAATATCCCAGACAATGTTTTGTTCTTAACATTTTAATGCTTAAGGGTTGAATGATAATTCAATTAACTTCACTTGTCGAGTAGTTAAGTTAAGAGTGTAGGAACTAACCCTTTTCAATGACGCATAGTTACAAGATACAAAATCACCCAAACACCATTGCAGTTACATCAAATTCTTAAGCAGTATTGATTAAGACATTAAGCTCAACTGTATACATTTATTTCAATAACATTACTCCACATTGCGTTTTTATTATCTTAAATAATCAATTGATGGAGGAACTCTAAGGAATCTTTCGAAACACCAGCGATTTACTGCCCTATTGGGGATCTTTAAGGAACAAAAGATGGGAGACTTTCTATAATTATCATTTTCCGGAGAAGCCTTAATAAGTTAATACGCCGATCTTCGTTCGAATGAGCCATGAATAAGTTATTCAGTTATTAATCTCATGTCATGAGTTCTGTCTTCATAACAGCTAGATATAGAATTAATCATTGTGATCTTTAAATCGTCATGAAGCTTGGATACCCAGATCAAGGGATTTGTGAGAGGGGTATCATATGCAATGAATAAAAGAGGACAAAATTAAAAAGGAACTTCATTTAACAACTGGATAACATACGATGGCATATTACGGCACCGGGAAGTAATTTATTCCTGAATCGATATCCAGCCCTCATCGATTTATAAAGATAACGACATGATAAAAAAAAGTCCATTATAATAATAATAATAATTAGACTTATATTGCCCCAAATCCACTCTGTAGAGTGCTCAAGGCGCTTTTTAGGAAATCATAAAAGAAATTAAAAAGAATTGAAGATAAATGTTTTAAGGTATTGTTTAAAAGTTTCAGAGGTCCAGCACTGTTTGGTGTTTTCAGGGAGGCTATTCCATAACTTGGAGGGTGAGTGAGCAAAATTTCCCCAGGTTTTGGAAACTTTGGGGGGTAACGAGAGAATTGGAAGAGGAGGAACGTATGGATCTTGAAGGGGTACAACTTTTGATCAGTGAAATGAGGTACTGGGGAGAAGAGCCATGGACACAGTGGAAAGTTAGGAACAAAATCTTGAACATAATACGTTGTTTTAGGCTCTTAAAATAGGAGTAATGTGAGTGCGCAATATGAGTGCGTTATAGGCGTAGTTATTGTAAACCTATTTCAAAACATTAAGTGTTTTGAAACTTTTTGATTGGTGTTGCTAATATCTTTACATGGAAGTAATTCCTTAAAAAGCTCTGTGTGCTATAAACGCCAAGCTTAGCCGGGTAATATAGGAGCGCCTTGAGCACTTAACAAGGTGGATATGTGCGCAATATAAATACCCTATGTTATTACATGTGGCGCTTCATATTGAATTAGATGTGTGTCGATGACTAACTCTGGAAGGATTAAATTCTGAGTCGAATGTGTTACTATGGATGATCATTACGTTTAATACGGCAACATATTCAAATTTATCATTCTCTAAAATGAATTACAGAACATCTTTTATCTCCTATATTAAATGGAGGGAATCTATTTATAAACGTAGTCAGGACAGCTATATTTTCTTTCAGAAAAAGACGTGATATATAATATAATAATGATAAGAATAATAATAGCTGGATTTATAAAGCGCTTTTTGCCAGAGGATACAAAACGCTGGTTTTATTACCCCGGCTTTAGCTCGAGCTACCATCACCGGCGCTCAGTGTATGCAATTAATTTCTCCTGCCGGGTACCCATTCACCTCACCTGGGTCGAGTGCAGCACAGTGTGGATAAATTTCTTGCTGAAGGAAAACACGTCTTGGCTACGATTCGAACCCACGACCCTCTGTTTCAAAGGCGAGAGTCAGAACCACTAGACCACGACGCACCCACAATATAATATCCCAGCTTTTTCGTCGCCAGTTTACTGTGTAGGTGTCCGGATTCGAAGTAGAGTCGATGTAATGCTCTTCGGTAAATATTCAATACCAATGCCCAGAAACCCGTGTAGTATTGAGTTAACCGCAAAATAAAATAAAAACAAATCGCAAGTCCCAAATAAGCGATTTTGATTGGTTGGAAATCAAGTTATATGAGACTGCAAGCATGTGTGCAACAGGCCCTCTGTCTACTTATCTTATGCTTTTGGGTAATCATCTCCAATTATTTTTGACAACCTTGTGATAAAGAAAAAAAGATCAAACTCTTCTTTAAATATATATTTTTTAAAAACAAGTCCACACCTAGTTTCCAAGAATGCATATAGTATCTATATTCATTTCAATACAGGATAAAAGAGCACTGTCGATTAGGTGCCTTGCTCACGGGTATCGGTGCCGTGGCCGGGGTCTGACCCCGGACTTTCGAATGTCTAGTCGGCGCCACTCGGCCACTGTATCTGCAAATGTAATGCTGCATGGAGGCGCGATAGGTCAGTCGGTAGAGCGGTGGTTTCGTATTCCGATGTTCCGGTTCGATTTCTACTTGGTACGTTACTGCTCTATGGGTTTAAATCCTCATTTACCAATCCCTCGGAGAGGACCTTAAGCCGTTGGTCCTCTGGCTGCTTGCTTACAAGAATTCATGCTTTCTTAGCAATAGGGTAAAAAAAGATTACTACAAAATCGCTAACATTGGTAGATTGTGTACGTGTAAAAGATGAGAATGTGATCTAATTTACGTTGGTGATCCTATAAAGGTTTAGACAGAAAACCGCATTCAACAACATGAAATCTCTCACACAATCATACGCACGCACACCCATAGTCCCACATATTGCCTCACACCCACCAAATAATCGACCTATGTTGCACAAACGCAAACCCAACCGATCCATGTACACATCCCACACAAACCCCCAACCTCCCCATCTTTCTCTCTCGTACACACACACACACACACACTCACTTTTTTTTGTTTTGATTAATGTTTTTATTCTGATTTCATGAACATGACATTTCAATTTAACATTTCAAATCATATATAATACTTTACACTTCATATTTTCACTTTTTTCCACTAACTTAACAAAATCATGAGTCATATATATCTTTAAAAAAATCAACAATGAAATCAGTTATTATAAAAATGCTTAAAGACCAAACTTCCCCCTCCACCCCCCACCACAAACACACCCAAACACACACACCCAACACACCACTGCCCAGAAGATCTGCTCACACTCATTATAAATAAATCATGTTTAAAAACACACAACACGCATCCACACCCTCACACACTCATTATTTTCCCCGTCGGTTTGATTATACGTCAGTTAGAGCATCCTGGATAATGGCTTCAGGAACATAATGACTAAAAATAAAGTCCTAATAGAGGGAAATGAATAAGATATTAAGGCATCATAAATAAGCTTTTGATTTGTCGGTTGTCTGCAACAAAGACTCTCTTTTCACCTGCCAACAAAAGGATACTTTAATACTCCTAAAATTGCGCCCAATCATTCGACCATTACATTTCTTCCTTTTTTGTGCTCCTTTCTTTAAATATGTTGCCATTTTAATCGCTATAGAAGGCTTGTAGTAAGAGTCCTTGTAACCTTAAGTATTTTCATATGCGATTAGTACTTAGTTCAAATCGGATAAGGCGGTATTTTGAGGGCATTTGTTTCTTTTCATATCTTTTTAACGGAACACTGCCCTAAGCTGGTAAAAGGAAATTCAACCATCTAGCGGGCGTAACCCGACATTTAAACTGGTCGTCTCGCAAATTGTTTCCTTAAAGGACAGGTGTATAGTCCCTACTTACGTGAGTCAATAACTTTACAAGTTATGAGTCAAATCCCGTAAATCAGTATAAGAATAGTCTCTTATATTATTGAATAAATAATAGATCTCATAATTATTCTTCACAGGAATTACGTCATGTTCAATGTATTTATGACTTTAAGCATGCAAATGGTAAATCAAGGGAGGAGGTCATACTTCTTTTAACAATAATTCAACACTAAGAGAGTTAAACATATGTCATATTTTAAAACGAAACTATTGAAGTTATTCCAAATGCATTCTGATTAGAAGTGGGGCTACTCTTTAAACAGTCGAACGCCACTTTCTGCGTTCATTATAATGGTAGGTATATATTTTTATACGTCGTGGCATGTGCCTGTAATCTAAGCTGTGGGGAAGTTACAAATTGAAGAAGAGGTTCGAGCCCTGATCACGTCTTTCGGATGGTGACGTTAAAGGTCATTCCCAGACGTAAATAATCATACCTGATTGATACACGTCTGACAAAACTCAAATACACACACACACACCCTCACATATTAATCTTAGATATTTGCGCTCGACAAAACGGGTATCCTGGCTTGATTTATGCCATACCTTTTACGAATCTGTCATCTTTCCACGGCTCCTTCTATAATAGGTTACATGATCCAGCCAATAGTTTTAATCGAATTCAAATTATTTGCATGTGGTGACGTTTCAAAACGCTTGAACGGAATACCTCGCACTTTCCTCTATTTTGCATGAGCGCGAATGGGCAGGGTGGGGCGGGGCGTTTTCTTGCTATTACCCCCAAAACATTTTATATGATCTCAACATTCTCATTTCTATTAATTTCATTAGTTAATTTGTTCTATTGATTCATGAGGCACATGTTCTTCTCTTGATAATTTGATATTTTGTTTCACTCATCTTTGGCGTAGGCAGGCAAGCACACTCGCACGCACCATTTACATCATGTACGTAGGGAGAGAAAAAAAATGAGTAAGAGGCTTAGAAGTTTTGAGCTGATTATCGTTGATGCGGATGACGACATTTTTGGGGCGTTTGTCAGCGATTCAGTGAATTGTTGTCTTGTATACAATTGGTCTGTGTAGACCAAACTAGATTAAATGCTGTCTTGCAGTCAAGCGTACTCTATTAGTCGCTAAATAGTTTTATTCATCTCACATTTTCTTATCGTTCAAGCCATGTCTTTTCTGAGTCACCGTAGCTCGTCTGAATGAACCGCCCCGTAGTTAATGTTCCTTTAATAGCAAATGATATTGGTCTTTATTCCCTATGATTCTGATTAATTATATAACTTTAGACAATATTCATGTATTTCAGCGGGGGGGGGGGTAAAGCCGTTTTGTTTAAGACCCAACAGCTTTTCGGCACGATGTACGATGAAATTCCTAGCCCGTACTGCATATCGAAATGTGTCTTTACCATGTTTACGTCACCATTGTTAGGTTGTATTGCTTTTTTTCCAATATGCTAGGCACTAAAATCAAAGTTTAAAATGATCCGTCAGGGTTTGATCTCATATACTCCTCTTGGATGTTTCATAAAGCTATTCGTAAGTTAAGAGCAACTTTAAGAACGACTGGTGATCCTTTCTTGTGGTAAATGGTATATTCATTGCCGATTGGATTAAGCGCGTAAGAAAGGTTCACCAGTCGTTATTTAGTCGCTCTTAACTTACGAACAGCTTCATGAAACGACCCCCTGTTCTGGAGATGAGCAGTCTAACGTAGCCCAATTTTTATTCACTTTTTAGGTGAACATAAACGGATGAAATGTCATCTCTCTGACGACAAATGAAATAGAAACAAAATGAGCCCAACTCCATTATCGATTTTTTTTTCTTTCGGTAAATTTCCACAAGCTCTAGACTTTAAATGTGTCTACATTCCCTTTTTTAATTCATCACATTTACTACCTTGTGTAATTCACAGTTGAACTAGACCCATTTCGTCTAATATCCATATATTACGACTACAAGTCCTATTATTAAATGAATGGTTTATGGACCAAATTTCCATTTGAAGTGCAAATTGATAAGTAGACGAAGTGTTAGAGGAAGTGATGGTTGTCCTTAACAACTAATACTGTAGCCTAAACCAATACTGTTAGATGTTAGACGAGGTAAGAATTATAGACCATCTATACTTGAAGACCAGTGAATACACATGCCCTTACATCATTCACTAAACAATAATACTTTATCAGGAGGTACATTCAAAGATTAATTTTCATTCATTGATACATTTTATTCTAATTTTTTTTCACATTCCTGAAATGTTCGATGCCCAAGAGAGTCGACCGTTGCTGGCTCATAGTTTCCCTTCCGTCGACAACATTATATTTTTTCCCCTAGGGCCTAGGCATTCCATCATTGGTCCTGTTAATATATAAAGAGTTGGAGTAGATAAAATTAGTATCATCATTCCCACCGTTTAATAGTCACGTGACATAAGAGGTATAACTACAGATGGGTTACTTTGATTGTCCCATATTTTGCCGTCTATATAATTGGTTTTTGCTATACAAAATACAACAAGATAGTATTTAAAAGCGAAGAGTTTGAGCAGATTAGTTGGAGATTAATTATCATTAATCGATTTTTAGCTGCTTTTAATCCGTTTTGATGGCCGATTAGATGAAGAAGAGAAGTGACCAATATAGTGCCAGCATGAGGTGCTTTAATTGCCCCCATCGATTTCCTAATATCGGTGTTCTTCCGACTTGTCATCTCTCTATTCTTACAACTCGAGGGTTGGAATAGGAATAAGTCAGCCATCCTTTCTTTAAAGCGTTAGCGTTTTTCAAGCTTTGAAAAAGCTTTTGTCCACCCAGTCCATTCGTTCTAATTCTTAAAGATTATCATATTTAATTGCGTTCTGTACTACAATTTCTTTGTTCGCTTGGTTGCGTTTGTTGTACGCCTCCTTGTTCCCAAACTATCCCCCTTCCTAGGTTAGAGTGCTCTCCACACAGGGAATGCAATCAATACTAGAAGCTTTTTAGAAAGTTAAACCTGACCGACATGCCTTTGTGGCATGGTGTGTTTTTCACACTTGGCGCTCAATGAAGTTCCCCAAAAATATCTATTAAGAGAGATCCAAATTGATTAGGCGAACTGACAGGCATCTTTCATATCGATCACGTTATGATTAAATACAAAACTAAAAACATCCCTCGTATTTGCGATTCCCATAATCCCTATCGAATTTCCTCTTAAGGATGCGATTCTGCCATATCTATTGGGTTTTCTCTCATCTTGGGACCGTTATATCCACTTATCTTTGTGATGCTCGCAAAAGAAATAGTGCACTTCTTAACAGGATAAGCGGAGAAATTGTCACACATCGCAGGAGCTACAAAGACTATCGATTTGACAAGAGCGGAAGCCATTGTAGAGTCCTCCCATCATGCTATAACGGTCCCATTCACAAAATCCTGTAATTATGAGCAGTTTAAAGCTGTGCTTTCACGAGGACCATATAGATTTTTTTTCTTGAGAAGTGCTCAAAGTAAATGATTGTTGTGGTGTCCCCGAGGTAGTTAATGATGACGCAAATGTGTCGAACTTGTTTCTCGTATTTGTCTCTTAGCGATGGCATTTTGACAGATGGGTGTCTAAGTCCCTTCGTTAATTAAAAACAGAATCTAAAAACAACCATCATTTATTGAAATACTTCCGAAGTCTGATCTATCGCCCTTGCCCCCGATGGCTTTAAGTAGATCGGTTCAATCGAAAATATATTTCTTCCAAGCCAGTTCAAGACACTGTTTTTTTTTTGGGGGGAGGAGTTCATCTTTTAAAACGGTCCACATTTTATCCCAGAAAAAGGATAAAATCAACTCCAAAACCGTTGATATTAATCTGACAATTAAAAGGGGTATTACTGAACTCAAAGTGTGGTCGACATTTATACTTAAAGATCTGCTTAACTTTACGAACGGCTGGAATGTATGCAATAACAAACCAAGTTTAACAAAAATCAATCCTTTGAAGTAGTTGAATAATGCAGATTTTGCCATGAGCACGGGGCGCCGGGAATTGGAGGGGTGGGCGACCACCCTCAGTAACATAATGGGGATGCATCTCTTAAGCCTTTTTCTGTGAATCATTTTTTTTATTCACCGCTTTCCCTTATCAACTGCTGTTTTATTTTAATATATTATGATAGTGCTATCATGGTAGATTAACCAAATCATGTTTTCAAATACCTAGCATTTATTGTATCATTCATTATATAAATTATTTTTTTTAATCTTTTCTCAGGACAGTGACTTTTCAATATATAATTCCAAAAGTAGATAATTCCAAGAATATTCATAAAAATAGTAAAATTCTGTTATTTTCATCAAAATTTGCAATGATGGTGTAAACTTGTATCCACACCAGGTACCTAACGATTGAATGCATAATTTTACATAAAGTAGCAAAAACAATTAATTTAAAATAACCATAAAGTTGATTTAGCTCCTTCTGAAATAAAAATCAAATTTGCAATCAATTTTCATCGAGCAACTGCGATTTGGTGCATTTGATTCCCACGGCTAAGATACATAATATGAAACCATCATCTCATCCCGTAAACAGAACTGCCATACTGTCTAGAGAACATCATTGATTTCCAAATCAGATCATGACATATTTAGAGAAGACAAATTATTGGAAGGGGAAAAAAGAAAAAGAAGTGGGAGGGAGAGTAGAAGGTTCAAATATATATGACTTAATGTCAAACATAATTTTGTACGAACTTGACTAGATCCACTGATAGATCACGAATAAATACTTTGTAGGCCCTAATGCTATTTTATTATTTGAAATGTTATTTAGTCTTTTATAATATCATCTCGTTTCAAATAGTTAAGTAGTGATTTTTGTTTTACAAACTCATAATGATACTAATGAACAGTGATTGTGATATGATAATGGCGATGATAATGATGATGATGATAATGAAGGTTAAGACGAAAATTATGACAAATACGAATAGAGTAACAATGACAATAATATAAGGAAATGCTTGATAATGATGTCCGCCATGATTCTCAGTAATTCAAAATGGCGCCTTAATTCCAAGAGATAAAATATGTCACACTTCAAACGTCAAGCGAGGTTGGGAGGAGATGATAAGAAATCATCAGATGCCCTTCATTTGCTTTCGATTATAAGACTTGTTTTGTTTAGGACCTTGTTTGTTATACATTCAAAGAACAACCTCGCTTCATTTAAAACAAAATATCGACCATCGAGGGTGAGGTGCGAAGTTAGTAACAGTCGGTGAGGAGGTATAACGTCCTTAGAAAAGATGGCGCGTTGGTTGCCAGGAGAACCCTGGCTGCTGATGGTGGATCACTCCGAGGGGCGGAGTCCAGGTCTAAAAGGCCACAAACGTTTCGGGGCTCTCGTGCTGACCGCCGGATTAGACACGCTTGAACTGGTCGGCCAGCGGACCGACATCTAAGTGTTTCACGCCTCAGATGACCGTTATGACGCAGGCAGCAGCGGTGGACGAAGGACACGGGTGGACTAGGAACTCAACTGGATCGAGTCATGTCAAAAGCACGGTTCTGGAACAAAGAATCGAGTGTTGAAGGGAGAATCATTTTTGCTGCTTAGTGCAGGGTACCGGAGGACACTCCGAAGACTTCCAGAACAGATCACACACCAACATCATCCTTTTGTTGATTACAAGCATCTAGCTCGCTTGCAATATAAATAGCTAGAATACGTCAATTCAGGAAGCTGATGCTTGGAAAAGTCATTACTGAAGATTTCTGGGATACGTTTATTTTTCAAACAAAATATAATTCCTACCTGCTTCAGATCAGGAAACTCAGATTTGATTGGTTGCTCGCCTCAGTTAGATGCAAAGACCAAAATGACGCATAAAGGTAAGGTCCAATTAAAACATCATATTATTGCAATTTTGTTTATGTTATTTTCTGTATATTTGCTTACAATTTATTCTAGAATAGTTGGACAAAAAATATTTTTTTAATGCAGCAATTTGTTCAAACATTCTATTCTCTTATAATCATCTTACCAACTTGAATTATGTTTCAGTATCTGTCGGGGAAATTAGGATAGCTCCCAAATACAGGTTAAAAATTTAACTCTAATTTCAATAAATCTTTTTGCTCAAGTATTACACAATTATAAGTGCTTCTTTTAGAATAAAAATATAGGCCTCAATACCATTCACGGCAGTAACAAAAAACAGACAGACATATTCTTAACAGTAATGCACTCATGAAAATTTTGAGCAATTACAGATTGTGGGTCAGGTTCTGGATATATGTAGAAGCTCACCACGACAAGACTGCAGCTTTCATGAAAAAGAATTCGAACTTGATATTTCTTTGTTCAGGGTGATATATGTCGACTAAAATGATATTGGTAAAAACGCAAGTGAAATTCATATATGATTTATGAAATATTTTATTCATAGAATATATATCTTGATAATACCCTGTCTTTATAAAATCATTATCCACAGAACCCCGTAATGTGGGTCTCTACCACGCTGGCGCCGCAACAGAATTGCTTCTCGAATCACTCGCTGGAATTTTAGACATGTCCTCATCCCAGAATTAGCATATATTCAATAAAAGGGAGTAAAGTGGTCGAGTGAATTTTAATGGATATACACGATTATCCCTTATCGCTGACGGGGTGAATAATTAGAATTAGTATCAAAGAAACATTCCACGGTACATGGTTAGTGTTCTCCTTTGTCAAATGCCATAAACCAGTTCGTAGTTGGCTCAAGGATACAAATGATCCCTAATATTATTGTCTACAGATATGCTAAAACACGGATTAAATTTATTTGTGCAGTTATACCCTCTTCACACTTGCCACAAACACCGCTAAATTACCGTTCCGAGACTGTGGCGGTGTTGCCTTTAGTGTGAATTCTCGGACCCGCAATAAACTACCCCGGGATAACCTCGCCTCGCAATAACTTTTCAACAAACTATCGCTTGGCAAGCAGCGGCACAGCCCAGCAATTGTCGCGGTATTCCTTCCAGGTGTGAAGGCACACCGCCACAACACCGGGATAAACCACTTGTGATATGTTTACTATAATGTAGGGGCGTCGTGGTCTAGTGGTTATCAATCTCGTCTTTCAATCTGAAGGACGTGGGTTCGTTTCCCCGCAAGTATTTCCGTTATATCATAGTCGGGTCACTCATGGTGTCACAAGCCTACACGTGTTTCGTTACGGAGGTACTAAAAATCACTTGGCTGCAGTGTAAATGGGTACATGAAATTTATCCCGGAACTGTGCCGGGATAACTTTTCAAATGTGAATGCATTTACATCGGTGTTGCCGTCCCGTGACAGCACCGGGATAAAATTTTAAAACCAGTGTGAGAGGAGTATTCGATCAGGAAATCTAAAATTACCAAATTGTCAATCATGGAGAGCTTTTGATTCACTTGTGCCTCTTGGAAAGTCTGTCATGGCATGCACCATAAATGAAAACGACTGCCCTCATCATGCTCATAGGGCATTCCAATTTATGCATTCACCTACGATCACCTATAGAGATCACCTAGAGGCGAGCTATTGTCAACTTTTTTTAACAATAATGCGGCTCGAAGTATGGAAGCCCATTTGGAATGATAATGGGTGTTGCTATGCCAGCAAAAAACTCTATATCTATATATTACATGTCAGTGGGTTCTACATTCCAGTGCAAATGACGATGATCTTTATTTGCACATGCTCTGGTTGCTTCAAGGCATTAAAAAACCGTTCCGCCATTTTTTTTTAAATCTCAAATTAGTTTCAATAACAGAAATAAACGAATGAGACGGAACAAATAAACAGTGGACAATTACAGTAAATAAATCAGTCGGTCAATAAGGGAAATCACGGGTGCATTATATGTTAAGGGGATAGACCAGTTTTTTTTTTCTCAATCCAAAGTGAATTGTGTGATGTACCAGGGAGATAGTTTTTACAGCAAAGAAGTTTGCATCTCACATTTACATGGTTCTGTATAAGTCATGCCGTTGCTCTCGTGCTGCCACAAACGTTGTAGCATTTCATTTCATTCCAGTGTTCGATGTAACTTTGTTTTGATATATTCTATGCACAAAATGTTTCCTCAAATTGAATTAATCGTTGTGAATACACCAGGAAACAAAAAACGCAGTTTTGATGGGAACGCATTCATCGTGATTGATAATCGTATTAAAAATAGCAAGCAGGTTGCCATTTGCTATAGGGGTAAGCACGATACCCACCCCCTCCCAGAATTCGCGCTTCAACTATACCCCACAAGCGAAACATTATCCCTCCTTATACGTTATTCGACTAACATTGCCGCACAGGACATGCCAATATGTTTTATGATATTCAGGGGCCGAGGGGGTTTTGAACAGCCCCCCCCCCCCGTCCACTTTTTTTTCAGTAAACGTATACGAAAAAGTAGAAATTATCATCTTGTTTTGATATAACTGTCCAGTCTCTCCCCACTTTCAAAACATTCAAATCAACCCTGCTGTAAGCAAAATTCTGCTTTTGGTTTAGTTAAAAGGCAAAGAGATAGAAACGAAAATCAGTCAACTACTGTAGGTTTTCTATGCACAAGTTTAAAAGGCATCAGACGTGTTAGAAACAAACAATTGGATATGGGGATACCAAAAGAAAAAGGGTTTGGTCCTTAATTCACATGAATTCATGTTTCTATACTCGTCTATTCGTGTAGCAGTTTTGGGAATATACAATTATATACAATAATTTTTACATTTTAAGCAGTGATATTCGCATTGTAATTATTTTTATACACTTTTTTTTTTGCTTACTTAAAATTGAAGTAAGAGTGTCAAAAAATGAAAGATCTGGGGAGCGTTTCATGAGAGGACTTGTCGGACATTTTAATCCGACAGTGACCATAGTAACAGTGCCTCTTAGCCAATCAGAATCAAGGAAAGTTGTCAGATCTGACAAATTGTCGGACAAAAATGTTGATGAAACACTCCCCTGTTCACTTCTCTCAATTTTCCTGACTTCAAGTCTAATTTGTTGGGAGAAATAAGAACTCGTCTACTCAATTATGAAGCAGCTAACAAACAAAAGCGGGTTGATAAGCAAAGGGCTCTAGCTAGCTCTTGTTCCTATAATATACAAATCCTACTGAGGCGCAATTCAGAACTCATTTAAAATCAAATCAGTAATTTCATGGCAAATATTTATTTCTTGATATGATATTTTGTCCGTGACTTTTTTTCTCACAACCCTTCTTATTCATTGTCAAATCTTTAGGCAGCATATTTACCATTTAATCAGTATTGAAATTGCTAATTTTATTCGGCTTTAGCCAATGCTAATTTTAAGTGGGTTTTTGTTGTGAGGCCATCCTGTTATGATCCTTTTATGATTATGATAATCATGTTTTTCTCGTTAGTTATTTACCATCAGCGTAATTCCAAGAAGACAGGGAATATCGAACTATAAACATGATAAAGTCCTCAATTAAGTTCTGAAAATTACAAAAGCACTCAATTTTTAAAAGGATTACAATGACCAATGCGCTGTAATATTTGTTGTGCAGTTTGTTTTGCAGAGAGGGATTTCCCCCTATTAATAGTCCGAATCTACTGATGATAGGTTTACCTCATATACATGTACATGTCCAATCATGTGGCACATGATTGTTTACGTGGTGTCCAGTGTTTATCATTGAGAAAGTTCCGGGTGAAACACATGTTTAGCAAGTGTATACATACATATATATGACAAACTATTTCCTTTTTTTATTACTTGTTATCAAGAGTTGCCGTTTGTAAACATGAAAAAATATAGAAATCGAATTATTTACATTAAGCAAGAAATCATTTGGTGTTGTTAACAAAAGGTAATTCTTGACATTGAGATTATAATATAAAAGAAAAAGCGGCTGGTCATGTCGGCACACACTGGCCAAAAACGTCTACGTGTGAGTGCCCCTGTAAGCTCGCCAATAGGTCACTGATACACATGCGTTGGATTTGAGGCCGCCTTCGCGCCTGAAAATTTTGGCGCTGATACACAACCGCCGATAGTGGACTGAAGGCCTCTCTAGATAAAGCCGGCCTCACGTCGCCATTTTCCATTTTATGTGTAAGGATCTCGGTGACCAATAGGAAAGTTTTCTATCATGCTGATGGTTGCAAGATTAATAACATTAGGTAATAGTAAGAGTAATTGTTTCAATTTCATTGGGTTTTTTCTTCATATTATTTTGCACAGCCTCATCGTACAACGGGTCAGCACTAGCAGCTGTATCGCGCTTTTATAGTGAAACATTAAAACGAAAAAAAACATATTGTGGCTTAAAATTATAATATATTTTAAACACGTTTCTCAAACAGCTTACAACTATCTTCTTAAATAGTTGGAAAATATTATGTACAAGCTTGTGGTCAAGTACCTGTCATTTACATGGTAGGAATAACTTAACTAATATACTACTTGAGTGTCTTGGAAGTCTGCCAGACAACCTAAACAACAGAGGGTCGACGCCTGACCCATGTGGGACACCAATAGGCAGATCGAGAACATTTGAGACTGCCCCGAGACTGTTACCTTTCTCATCATAACGTCTTCTCCGTAGGCGATATTATGGATAGAATTTAATACATTCGAGAGCCTGGCCGTTGATCTTGAGATTATTTTGAAATGTTTTGACAAATTATGAGTGATCTATCGTCACAAAGACACTGATCACATGGAGTAGTTGGCAAGATAGTATTCTCACTATTCATGCACATCAGTAAATCATTTTTGTGTACACGCTTATGTTTTCACATCGTAGATGAATAAGAAATATTGATCATTTATCTCCAATCTGTCTGTCGATTTTTCCAGGTCAAGGTGGTATCAATCAACTTGGGGGCGTGTTTGCCAATGGTCGACCCCTCCCCATCCACATACGTCACCGCATTTTGGAACTGGCTCATCTTGGACTCCGCCCATGTGATATCTCGAGACAGCTACTCGTATCCCATGGTTGCGTCAGTAAGATACTGAGCAGGTGAGAGACTATTCGCTTGGAAGCAATAAGATAGTAATTTAAGTGTGACGCAAGGGAGAAGGTGGCGGTGTGTGGGGGGTGGAGGGGCGTATGGTCTAAAGAAGGCGTTATGTTATGTTTTCATCGAATAATAGAGGTATTTTAGTCCAACGATTTCAAACTCTAATTTTTTTCTCCCTTTTTCATGTTTTGGTTACCATTCCCCCGTTTTCTCTGATTTGTATAACTACACGTCTCTCTTTTTTAAAACTATATATACATGCACTTTTTTAAAACAAAATCACTGGGGCCACCTGCCCCTGTGGAGGGGTTCTAATCAGAACGATCAAGTCACATTTTGTTTTCTTGTATATTATTTTTACTGTATTAATTCTTATCCAGCTACGTTGAAATTGGGCCGATGAGAGCATATAACCAAGGAAATTGCAGTGCACAAGCTTTTTACGAGACAACTTGTAAGCTAATAAGAGACGACAAGCATCCAATGTAACCCCTCATTAATTTATTTTACACATGTGTGTTATTACTCTAGATCACGGAAAATTTAAGAAATTTTCATTTCTTGGATGATTTGTTACAAAAATTCGTGCGAGCTCAACAAAATGAAACTGTTCACTCCTGTCCCATCACAATTCAAATCCAATGTTTTGTTGCATAAAATGATACATGCATTAAAAAACAATTCAACCAATTTCAAAGCCACCTGTATATCCTTTAATTAAATAGAAAAAAAATATCTGCGAAAATTTTGACCCTGAAATTTCGGTATTATTACATGCTGGAGAAGTGGATTTTTTTTTTATTGTGCCTGACAATGACTTTCTTGCAAGATTGAAATTATCAGATTTTGTCTTCCATTGATGAACCATCAAGCTTGATAAGTAAGTATCACAATAGTTTTGTAAAACGAATTAATAAAACAAATACAATGTCTTCAAACATGATTATTTTCTACAAGTTTATTAAAGTTTTGTATATGTTTGTTTTGGTGTATTTTCATCAGGTTTGCTGAAACGGGATCAATCTTACCGGGAGCCATTGGCGGGAGCAAACCCCGTGTGTCCACTCCCGCTGTGGTGACACGCATCGCACAGTACAAGCAGGAGAACTCCTCCATGTTTGCCTGGGAGATCCGGGAGCGATTGCTCCTGGATGGAATCTGCAGCAAGGAGACACTGCCCAGTGTGAGCTCCATCAACAGGATCCTCCGAAACTGCTCCTCCGAACCCGAAGACAGAAAAGGTGAGAGAAGTGACGTCATCTATATCTGGTTTCTTCTCCTCTTCATTTAAAAATTTACCTGCATAATCAATCTCTAACGGTAATTTGTTCTAGTGTTTTGTCGAGTCTGTCGACATAATGACATCGTTCCTCTGCAAACCAAAATAGATAGGCCTAATTCAAATTAAGAATGGCACATAGTAATCACAACTTGTAATTAAAAAATATCATGTACTAGTGACTGAATTGAGTAGAATTTCTTGGGATGAAGCACACGGCATGCTTTTAACAATCAATAAATCACAAAAGAATGAGAAAAATATAGTTTACCCAATTCGAATTATCATCATGAATTAACATATATTCGGAAAGACGAAAGTATGTCAAGGTAGAAACTGCAATTGACACAAACCACTTGACTTAAGATGAGCCACATCAGACATTTAATATCCTAATCAACTCTTTCTTTTGCCTGGCAGAGAATTTGAACGAAGATCCATTGCTTCACACCAAAGATTCGGATTGCCTTCACCTACCAAGCAGCCTGTCCCCCACATCACCGAGACGGTTTCCCGATGACAGGAGGTCCTTGTCGACGTCACCGACCGACGTCTCGTCCATGACGCCTTCATCGCGACGATCGTCCTTTGCCGTCGACGACATTTTAGGGCTTCGAGATCCCCAGCCGACAAAGAGATCAAGAATTGAAATCGTCAGGAACGACAAGGGTAATCCTGACGAGCCAGGTGAGGAAATGGCTTCTGAGAATATTTCAGTTTATTTTATTTCCATCTATTTATTATTATTATTTGTTTATTTAGTTATTTATTTTTGGAAGGGAGGGGGGTACATGCGGTTTGCTACCGCACAATACCAGAATGCAGAGGGTCATTTCGCAAATTCTTTTGCCGAAATGTTTTCCTTTTAATTCCCACCTCATCGAACTACCCCCCACAAAAAAAACATTACCTTGATACAAACATTTCTGACAGTAAAGATTGACTATGTATCATTTCATTTCATCCAATTATTAGCACCCCATGAATCATATTGTGGCTTTCTATTTCTACCGTCCTACATATGATATTGTATGGAAGATGTAGAGTTCTTTAAAAGAAAAAATAGAGTCACTACTAACCAACCAACCAGCAAAAGGGGATTTTACTTTATCTAATCCATTTTATTTTATGCCATCGGTTGTCTTATGATTGTCTATATCATTTTCAGTTTTTGATAAATCATTTTCAGCTATTGATTTATTCTTATGATGACACGATACAAGAAGGATTAGGATATTTTCAATATCTTTGGGTGGCCTTACTCGAAAATACTTCTTTGCTTTGTCACTCTGAAAGGCTGTAAAACATTCCATCATGGGATAATGTACACTTATCAACACGATCCATAATCATATTATTAAGTCGGTAGATGAAAGTCCAAATGGGTAATTGCATTTTGATAGAACTGCACACGTATTTGCGTACATGAATCGAACATAATCGATAAAGCGTTAGCCTGCCAACAAATAAATATGGGACATTCAAAATGAGATCGCCGATTCAAAGACAACATTTTGCCCACCGCTTGGACATAATCCTCCCTGGGTCCGAACTCGGGATCCATTATGAAATCGTCACCTTTTTCCCGAGCAATGGGTGGCAATCAACAAACATTGACCGATGATGTCGATACTTCATAAAGATACCGCTAATTAAGGCCTAAATCTGCCAGAATCCAATATTTCACCAGACACTATCCCGCAGGGCAGCCGTCTGTGTAATTCGAACATACTATTTTATGATCGATACGACATGATTATAGGTCACTTTGAAACGATTAGAAGGACCAATAGCTTGTATTTATGAAAGAGGCGGATTATGACTCGACTTGTGATATAGTGATGCAGCATAGCTTGCTATGTGTAATTCCGCATTTACCTTTTACTTTTAAAGAAAAAAAAGTAAGTCCATCATTAGGACCGTATTTTGAATTATGTTTAAAAGTTCTCTAGAAATAATTTTAAAAAGCTATAGAAAACAAGAAATTTTCTGGCCCGTTGGCGACGACCACTCGCGTAAAAATGAAATGCATGAAAATGCTAACATTACAGGCCCACTTCCTATTTGTGAGTCCTGTCTTCTTTATCGTAAAACTGAATTAAAATGTTCTAAATGCATTCTTAAACAGGTTGAATATGCCATTTTGTCTAATTTTTCTGTAGTCCCCCCCCCCTCATTCAGTCCACGACAGGCAAATTTCCTTGTAACATACTTTTCAAGCAACCAGAAGCCCTCGCCCTCACGTTAAGTCTAGAACCATGCCCAAATTTATTGATAACACAAGTTCTCCAAGACCTCTTCATTGGATGCTTTTAGTCTAGCATGCATTTCATGAGGAAATGAGATTATGATTTGTATAAAATATCAAAAAGAAATAGTTGGCAAAAAGAAGCTGCTGTAAACTGCTTATCTAAAAAAAAGAGCCAATGGAGTAAATAAGAGAGTCAAAAGGGGCCTAAGCTTTCGACCCTAGCAGAATCTTCTTCGGAGGCAAAATGACCAAAAAGATTGTAAGAATGATCTCTGGCTCAGTCAGCCCGGATAATTTATAATGATGTATTATACTTCATTTAGGAGTGCCATTGTCTCTTTCAAAAGTCAACATCTATCGCATCTATCATTAAGGTATTATGATGGAGAGTATTGCTTATCCAAATGAGATGGGTTGGAATATCGATATTGAAGAAGCCTGTAAAATCATGTAATCGAAAGGGAAAACTCAATTAGGCAAAGAACGAAATCGTTATAAATAATCTTCGGAAGTCGTTACGACTTATTCAATGACTTTATACTGTAAATGGGATTGAGGTGCATTAAAAGTCCCATTAAACCCTGGGTGTAATTGTGCCCGTTGTTTATTTGCATGAATAAATGTTTCGTTGCGCCAATGCCGCGTGATATCTGGCGATCGATCGCAATCAATCGGTTAAAAGGCCTTCCATGACGGCACTCACTTTGTGTTGTATCGATTGCAGGCAAAATTAGTATCTGCGTAATATTTACCTTTTTTCGTTTGGCAAGCCGACAAAGGAAAATTAGAAAAAAAAGCTATATACATTTTCGTATTTATGAGTTGTCTATATCCCCCTTCAAATCGTGAAACCGACATATCATTCCTGTCAGGAAATGAATTCGATTTTACGAGATAAGCGTATAGAAGGCGGGGAAATGGGCTGGCGGTCTTACATTTGTTGTTGTCGATGTTGTAGTTATTAGAGGTAATTACTTCTGTGACGGCGTGCATACAAACGGTCACAGTGGACGGTCACGTATCGACCCTATGCCACAGAAAAATGAAACGCTTTTATGACGGCATTTCATACCGAAGAATGGATCTAACAAACCGATTTTCTTCGAGGTCGTTTTTTTCCTTCACTGGGCGAACATCTATAGCCTATTATCTCCTTATCATATCGGTTTGTAATCGCTGCTTTGGATAACATCATCATTGGCAGAATTCCGAACAGAAGAAGTTTTGTTTCGATGTCCTTGGAAATTAATCCAAGTCGATACGCTTTTATAATCCTTTCATTTGTTCTTTCATCGTAATTTTTTATTCCTCAGATCAAAAGAAGGCCCGACGGGAGTCGGGAGATGTTGGAGATTGCGATGTTAAGAAATCTGTAGAGCGCCCTCCATCAGACATTCCTCTTCCCCAAGCAGAAAAATGGCTCGACAATAAGGTAACTCTTCATAAAAGGGGCAGCTTTTATATAATCCCATTCGGGAACTTCTTCAGTTCTTGACATATACAAAATAAAATACATGTAGCAAATGAAATATCATCTCTTTACAAATACAAATGTAGATACTCTTAACACTATACATTTTCTGTTCTTTTTTTTGGGAAGCACTTACATAATATATCAAATATTCTCCATATTTCTTTAACTAGCTTCTTATTCTTTTTTTTTTTGCTGAATAGTTTCAGGGAAGTACCTACTTCTATACTTGACAGTCAGTTATAGTTTTCCTCCACGTAGTTCCAGCGTACTGCAGTACATCATTATTTTAATTCACCCCCAGTGCCTTATCAATTTAAGGATTAACATAAGTTTAAGGCATCACGAAATTTGTCTTCCTCTTTAAAGCACCGCATTTAAGAGCTTTTGAAAATAAACATCACTCTAATTTATCCCAAACATGAAACTTTGATATAGAAGAGATTATATCGATTTTGTTGTATTTTGTTCAGCTAAATGATAATGGTTTTAAATTATGCCCGTAAATGATTTCGTCCTCGCCGTCTCTCTCCCTCTGAAAGACCACAGGTGGTTATTCATAGATTAACTCTGTATGTGCAAAGCTTATGATTACTTTTGATCACATGAACTACCATTGCATGAATTCAAGAAAAGTCGATAGTCATATTAACGAATTGCGATGATTATCTTATTATCGCTTAGTCAAAAAAGCGTGTCTTTAAAACACCAAGGACGGCCGTAACATGGGTCAAAAGAAGAACATAATTGGGCAATATAGCCCTACTGAGAGAAAGGATAGTTTATAATCTAACACTTTTCAGGTGATTCATTGATCTCGAATTGTGTGGTCTCTTTTTTTTACCGGGCTGCAAAAATCGAACATAAGAAGTTAATAGCTTTTCAAATCATTTCATGACTTTATCATAGTGAAGAAGACTAGTGAGGACAAGGTTATCTATAATTTGTCAAGTTTAGACACTTTTAAACTTATTTAATATATTTTCTCAATCATAAAGGTATCTAGGACATATTTCAGTTATAATTAGGGATGAATAGGTAGTTCGGTTTGTACGTGAATCTTGATCTTGTTTTTATCTTGCGAAATTAAAAAAATCGATTTTTATCCTGTTTATCATGAAAGTAAATCCCTAAATGTAGTTTAGCAACTACCAGAAAAATATGAAAGTCTTTAAGAAGTCAATCGTTCAAAAAACCATGTTGTTTTGCGATGAAAAAAATCGGCCCTACATCTTTCAAACAGTTCTAAACTTTGAAAATGTTGATAAAATTATTCTTTAAAAAAATCAGGGAAATTAATTGAAGTATGTTTTGTACGTTGCAAGTGTCATTGGAGATGTTTTCTTCAGCAAGCCAACAAGGTATGATTCGGCAGTACGACCATTAAAGATATGGATTTGGGTATTAATTCGCTGAGCTGGCGATACATTTCGCGGTTTTAAGAAAGACTGTTATTATTGTCCAAGTATAGAAGAGTGGTTACACCGCAAAATGACGAATCAAATTAAGCAACGATCACGTTAGAATTTTTTTGGAATCACGAGCGAAAATGAAAAGAAGTTATTCTAAAAAATAAGTTAGAAGCTCTGTGCGGTAAATATATGATACAACTGAGAAATGAGAGTAATGTCAAGAAATGAAATGGAGGCCTATACGATCGAATTTCTTCTTTTTTCGAAAGTGTTGGATTATTGGATAACATTGCAGCTAAAACCGCTGTATGGTGTAAGAGGAATAAAAAAAGGCAAAAAGGGAGTTTTTATGGAAACGCAAAAAAAAAATGCAGTTCGTTCACAAAACAAGACAAGGTATTTTTTCATAGACGCTCCAAGACCCCCCCCCCCCCCGACACACACATTCACACACCTCAATATTGTATTTTTCAACATTTAAGCCTTTACACACACGCACGCACGGACGGACTCACAAATAATATTTCAATATATGAACTATTCCACACATGGTTGAGGTGATGTTCAAACTCATTTCACTTGCACACCTCTACACACACACTCCCTCGCTCACACACACGCCCGCACACACATCTTCACTCTCCAAACCCTTTCCAATGATATTCTGTGTGTCATTCAAAATATATAAGCAAACAAAGTGACAAATGGCGTAGTTTTAAATTTTTGCAATTGCATACACCAGCTACACACCGTCCAATACCATAACACCCACCCTATCACACACAAGACCACGCACTCACTCATTTTTTTTCCTTTCATTTAATTTATTCATTTTCCGTTTCCAACAAAATGATATACATTCATCACAAACAAATCATAAACAAATTCCAAATATATATTCAAAAATATTGTAATGAATGAAATAAATAATAAGTTTAAACAATAATGAAATTAAAAATGGGAAAGAGGGTGTTAAAAAGCTGGGCTTGTCTAGTGCATTCCAATCATACATTAGTTAAACAAGGAGATCTAGACCAGCTATTGTCTAAAATATTCCCAACAAGCTCCCATTTATGTACACCTGCAACATGTTGAGAAAATCATACGTTATACTTTGTCAAAGCGGGGAATGTGATTATGAACGCAAACAAGCCTATTAAAGGCGAAAACATTGGTAAACATCACCAATATTTACCAAAACTACATAAAGTTCAAACAATATATTTTTGCATATTTAACAAAATCAACCTATACAGTTCTTTATACCCAACTAGCTTAATTGAGTTGCTTAAAGAGTGAGCTACACATCTCCATTTTCATTTATTACTAATGTCACATTTCACAACATAATATATGACATGTCTTTCACGGTGTTTGACAATATTCAAGCAAAAAGATCATTAATGGGTTTCCAGGCTTTCCCATCTCTTTTAAAAAGAGATTTAATTGATTTTTCAAACTTTCGTATCATAAGATGAAATCAATGACTGGAGTGTTCGTGACATGGATTAAGAAACACCTCTTCGTGTTCTTGAGTTTTAAAGTGGGGTGTTATTTGATGACCACTCCATCTTTGCCTTGTCCACTTCACTAAAAAAAGGTCACGCCACTCAGGATTTGTAATGAGCAGGATAATTATACACATTTGCCACTCTCGACCCAGGTGTAGTAAATTTATACTGTCATGAAACACATAAGTACTATTTTAGTCTCTCCTAAACTAACATTGCGAATTAATCAGAGTTCATACATACACACACACATACGTACATAATGTGAATGTATTTATATTTTATTTGTTCTCTTTATCTTATGCCATTACCTTGGGTAAGTTATCGACATCCTCGCTATCAAAGCAGCCGCTAACAATTTGAGGAACAATGACTGTGTGAAACCATGCGCACCCAGCCGTTCGTCAAATCTTCTGGATAAAAGATGCCCAAATCAATAAGGAATCGTCCTACTTAAGAACTATTCTCCAACTCTATACTGATATCAAGGCTGCTTGGATAATTGAATAAACGGGTTGTCGTCATCTATTTTCAATTTGTAGAAAACAGAATAAGGTTACTTCATGAAGAAACAAGTCCAAAGGATTGACGATACTGAGATAGAACCGCGCTAGCAACGAAAATCTGCCCACGTAAACATTATTGTTTACCAGCAACCTTCTCTTGCTATTAAAAAGAGGGGTTTTCCCCTTTATTTTGACACATTGATTAAAAAGACTTACAAAAAAGACAATCGTCTTTGTTAATGGACTTTTTACTATTATAGTATTACGTTCGTAATGAGGAAAATAATTATCTTTCGAAGAACGGCAAGCAGCTTGGGGTTATATCTGTACCCAGGGACGCTATCGTTCCCTCCGAAATTGTCTTCCATGCGTCAGATAAATCCAAAACAAAGTTTGGTCAGTCAAAGACTACGCCTCATAAATATTACAGTACATAAAAACTAATTTATTTGTAACGCCTCTGGCAAATCAGCAGCTCAATCTCACGGTTGCGGATTTAATTCCCAGTATGTATTTTTTAAATAACAAATTTTCCTCCCATTTTAATTGAGGCAAGGCTTAGAAAAGAATAAAAGTACAAGACATGTATCCTACACTGTTACAAAACCCTGATCTTATAGGGGTAAAAAAGAAGATTTTGCAGAAAGCAATAACAGAATCATTCTGTAAAATCATAAAACAGGAACTTTTCTGCAATTTAACAGAAAATGTCTGTCTAAAAAGGGGAATATGGTGCTTTATTTAAAGAAATTTGTAAGGTTCCATACACCAAATACCAATTTCCTGTAATTTTACATGATATAATGTAGAATTGCGCAATCTGGTAAGATTACAGGTGTTCTCGAGACTCTGCTGCAGGAACTTCTTTTATTAATTTTAAGGATAAATTTTTCAACAGTGTAATTGAAAAAAGTTTGAAGGAAAAGGTTCGCTATCTGGATCCTTTTCCCTAAACGCGCCAACGTTTTGCACTGTTTTGAATGAGACTATGGGACATGACCACAAACAATCGTCCTCCAACGGATGATCAATACGCAACAATTACCCAATCGATACCATTGGTCCTCTCGATAGTACTTCAGTCACGCCATTCGATCGAGTTGTCATTCTTCCCATTACACCTGCACGCCTATTAGGGCGATACCAGGTGTTTACGATTGGTGTAATCGAGAACCAATAGTCTTTTCAAACAATCGTTTGTCGCATTCCCCGGCATCGCCGCACCCTATTACTTGTTGACTAAAAAAGTAATACACACTCATAAGTAGAATCAGAATTAGTAATATTTACATACAGAATGACAGCTGGATTAAGGAAAGAAGACGTGGGTACAGTTGTAAACCCACTGAATAAAATTATGTCTGTTCCTGCTGGGAAACTTGCGTTGTTTGTATTTTGACATGCACAGGCACAGATAAATCAATACATGAAACAAACGATGTGAATGATTGCGAGAGGGTTCTATGATTCAATGAGCAATTTTCCGTCGCTCAAATTCTCCTTTTGTTGGATTTGCAGATCGACGAGAACGTCTGTTTTAATGAGACAAAGTGAAAAGTGGTCTCTCTCCAAAAACTTTCGAAATTGATTTTTTTTCCCTTTACGATACGATACACAAATAAATCCCACCGTGTTAGAAGAATCCACATATTCATGTCTTTCCATGCTTTAAACTGTCACACAACGACTTTGTGACATCACTGTTTGCAGAATGATATCGAAAGTGCCAAAGATGTCCTTACCGCGCATTCTTTATCATGTTTATTGATTTTGCTTATGACTTCATCTTACGTTGCATTTTCTATCAGCCTGAAGAGACTACTGTACAATTTCTTGCTTTGTATTTCTATTTTCAACAGTACTAACAGTTCTCTCATCTGCTCATAGATACTGCAAATATTGGGAATCGATCACATTCTTTTAGAACATCACCTTTTTATCATTGTTTTTCTCTCTCTCTTGTCATTAATATTGACACATCTTGTTAATATTTCATTTTGCCATTGTTGAAACTCATCAGTATTTTATTGATTTCCAGTATCTTTGAAGTTTGATGTATAATTTGTATAATTATATGAGATATGGATTTATTGTATAATTCATAATCGTATTTTAAATAATTTGTAAAACTTGTTAATGGAATGTGTATTTGGATTTGAGAGAATACAATAAAAACATCCTTAAGACAAAAAATAAAACAAATTGCAATTGATAAGCCGAAGGGAACATCTATCAACTCCCTCTATGGTCCCTGAATAACAGTTTCGTCACTGCCCTGTCTAAGGCTCACGGGTTAGAAGTCCACTCCAGGGGAGCGTTTCATCAATATTTTCATCCGACAAGTTGTCAGATCTGACATCTTTCCATGATTTTGATTGGCTGAGAGGCACTTTTCCTATGGTAACTGTCGGATAAAACGCCCGACAAGTCCTTTCATGAAACGCCCCCAGGACCCCGTTGCATAAAAGTTTATACCAATGTAACTCTGCCATCGAATGGTAACTACCATGGTAACGATGCTCAATAGTCAGTCATAATAGAGGATTCCTTGATAGTTATCACTAGATGGCAAAGTTACCATTATGGTAACTTTTTTGCAAAAAAAATGTCCGCATTGTGCTACACTAAACAAGGTGCAGTAAACAGCAATGGGGATAGGCCTATAAGATTAAGTGCCATTGTGTCTGCTCAGCTACTAGTATATGATGTATGATATCTTCTCTTCATTCTATTTCTTTTAAATTTTATAGAATGTGTATTCTCATTCTTTACCATTAAGAAAATGCTTGCTTTTTCATTATTTCATTTACAGGCACTGAAATTATTACAGCAGCATTCTGGAGCCGACGGGTCCAAAGCAGTGGTGGAATTACCTCCTTCGACGACATTTCTTCCAACCCGACTTCCATCCATTCCCCCTCATCATCCACTGGCGAACACCAACCTCCCTCTGGCACGATGGGCGTTACCGTTCCTTACTCTCCGAGGAGGGCAACACTTCCCACAGCACCAAAGACCGGCCCTACCGTTTCACCCCGCTACCATACCCCACCACCCCCATCACCATCCCCAACCCACGATACAGCCTCCGCACATCATACCACACCAATCTTTCGTGCCTCATCCCGGCATTCCGCATCCTGCCATGGTGCACCCGAGATTCGCTCTTCCGATCATGGATCCAGACGAACACGATGTTCCCGCGGGAAAAAGGAGCGCTCTCAAACCCGCCATTATCGGGAACGACATCAAGCCCCGCATCATGCCGTTCTGCATTCCCGCCGCTGTTCCAAGTAAACTGATATCATCATAATGAAATGCATGCTTTCCAGCATATATAATGACTATTACGATAACCTATTTCGAGACTATTGTGCTTTACGATCAATCAAAGTTGTACATAATGATGACAATATGCTGATTTTTTTTTTCCAAAGCGAATTGACAATCGTATCTCAGTAATGACATTCATCTACGTTTTGTTTTCAGTCACGCTAACGAGGGAAGTCTGAAACTTCTCAAGATTCTCCCCTTCTCATAAACCTTTACAATAATGTAATATGATATATCTGATAACCACAACTATTAGGTTTCTGAAGCAATAATGGTTGAAGTTTTTTTGTCATTGAATCAATTTCATCAGCAATACTGTAAATATCATGTTCATCACACATTTTCCATATGTTGTGTTCTACAGAAGTCGAAGAATTGCAAAAGTCACAGTATTATGGCTTAAGGGAGAATGCAATTTTTTTGGATAAAGATTTCTTTACAAGATTTCTTAACACTTTTTTTCTCAAAATAGACAAGATTGGTTGTGGATTGTATTATTTTACCTCAATAGCCACAAGACAACGCATAAATTATGTTCGCCTCTGAACTGCATATGACAACCTACATGTCTGCCTTAATTGTGATTCTGTTATAGTAGTTGTCGTGACCAGTTCTAATTTTGAAATTTCATATTTGATTGAAATCCGGATTCAATGCATTACTATCAGCAGAAGATATGAACACATTTTAGTCACCGGAAATGATTATAACGTAGTAATCACTCGTATGAGGGAGGAAGCACGTATAGGCCTACCTAAATAGCCTATAGGTGAATCTGAGCTCAGCGATTCTTATCGCAATTCCCTTTTCCCCAAAAATATATTGAATTAAAAGGATTTTACATTGTTTTGTTTTCTTTAAGAACCCTATTCTTCTGATTTTTTTTTCAGAATTGATTGGGGAAATAAATCCACAGGTTAGCTGCAGGCACGATTATAGCTGCAGCATAGTTTCAGTTGTCTATGGCTAATGCGAAATTTGACACAATCACTGGGATGTGATGTAGATTCTTAACGTTGATAGATTAAGACAATGAGATTTTACACTGCAAACATGGCAAAATACTGGTGTTATTTTACACCAGCTCGGTATCCATATCGGAAAACAACAAAAGAAGTCTTGGAACAGGACTACTTCGGCTTTAGGCCAACGCCAAATAGGCTTTTAAATAATACTAATCATCGTTAGATCAACACCGGTATGAATCTTAACTGGTGTTGTTTCACCACTTCCCTGGTGTTTTCCGATATAGATACCTGACTGGTTTTAAGTTAACACCGGAGTTTTGCAGCGTATAAGGGTTTCGGTGTCTGATACAAAGAAACTAATATATTCTATTACGTTTAACCAATGATTTTAATAATGGCCACCATATCGGATGGTATCTTTACCTATATTTTTTTGTAGTACAAAATGTGTACCAAAAAAATCGGCTGCGATGCAGGACATACAATTTTAATGAAGGTATGTCCGTCCTTGTCCTACTTAGCAAATGGTCATATTATGCTAACAGTCAGCCAATAGTCTATATCTAGGAATGCACTGAAATTGTCAGTATTGCCAATTTTTATGAAACTGTGCCCGGTTAAGCTGATGTGGTACCACGCCAGTGCCTTAAAGGCTCTGTATGAGTCAAAATACGAAAAAAAGGAAACATAATTATAATTCAAACGTGTGGGAAACTGATGTGCAGTCACAACACGTAAACCCATTATGTCCGGGATTATGCTTCAGCTTCGCTTTCTGTTGCACAATCTTCAATTAACAGACTGGAGCATTATCGGTGACTTACAGTTTCATGTGAATGTTCATTCATTTAATCCGAATGTTATCGTGTAAAATAATGTTGAAGCTTAACGTGTTCAGATATACTGATGTCGAATCCTTTAAGTGCACTTATAATTTATTAGGGTTTTCCTTAATCCTCTGCAATTCCAATGAATTGCAAATGTTTGTATTTCAGTTATGAAAGAAGTTAGCCGACATGTAGGCGTTATCATGTGTGTTAGGACTATGTTATGTTCTATAATAATGCAATATTGGTATACAAAATGTTTGTACATACAAATATATAGTGTAATAAATTTGAAGATATCGCAAATCTCTGTTTTCGTGCTTAGTTCTTACATGTCTTTTGTTTTGTCGTGGTGCTTGGTTTCTATTATGGTCAAGTTTAAATTCATGTCCAATTTAAATCCTGGAACGGTACGTTGGTGTTTCTTTTCACTGCCTAATTTTACTTATTTTATATAAAGCAACAATAAACCTTTTCTTTTAGCAATGATTAGTAAGTATCATGTACATTTTTAACTAGACCACTCCAACACAGCTTGCTTGATCTTCAGTGGCTTTCCAATGAACTTTCAAGGGTCTCCGTCCTGTAGAATGGGGTTTATAACCGACGACCAGCAAGTCAACAAGACTTAGGGCCCATTGGCATGCCAGGTCCTGGAGACCACTTTTGGTATGAATTTGAAAAATCGATGATCTCTACATAATGTTATTAATGCCATTAAAATGTGCGCCATTAAGCGGGTACCGACAAATCACACCAGTTTTGCTTGGTAGGGAAACGAATTTGAATAACATGCACCGAAAAATGTGAATAAGATAATTAAGGGGGTCCATTTCTAGCAAATGGTGATGGATTTTAATAACCTGAGTGAAAATGAAATAAATGACGCTGAAAATTTCATTAGAATGTAAAATGAGAAAGGTAATTATCTTGAGATTCTCTTGAAATGAGAGAGTTGATGATGCAGTTAACTTGTGAAATCACTAATTATTTATTTTGTAATCTGGGGCCTGTTTCTCAACACCGTCATAAGTCTAACTATTTTACTAAATCGGAGATCGGATTGAATATTAATTTTTATGACACCTCCGAACCTGTTACAACTTTTTTTTTCTCAGTGACGTAGTGATATCACGTGGGTAAACTATGGCATGCAAAAGTGCCTCGAGTTCTGAAAGTTGTAATATTACGTAATCAATTGTAGAATTTGAAATAACATCGAAAAGCAAGTGTGATAGACCATTCAATGATAATTGTAATGCACAGAAACAATAAAAAAATTTAATTAAACGCCACAAAAACATTCATTTTGAAAAAAGTAAAATAACTGAATCAATAAAGATTCTACCACGTCAGGCCATCCATAACTGGAGTCGTATTTGTTGTTTTCAGACCCCTATTATCATTCGGATAATTATTTCTCTAGTTTATGCATAGAATTTGTCAAATAGGATGTTTCCGTATCTAAAGATTTGAACAATTTATGTTAAACTATATTTTGATGATGTTTGGACTCATAAGAAACCGTACGAATTATCGCCATTCTACAAGACCCCATTACGGTTTACTTTCGTAAACTATCAAAATGTGATATCCTGGGGGTACTCATCTCTACGTCCACATGTGATTTTTTAGTCATGAAACAAATTATTCATGATTTTATTTTATCAGCAATTGAATGCTCTAGCTAGTCCTCATGGTTTAAATTTGTATCATGCATAATTTACCTCTGCTATTATTTTCAAAACATGTATTTCCAAATTCATCACGATATTTGCAATTTTATCATAATTTTTCTTTTTGAATATAATTTTGTGACTAAGGATACGTCTCGTCTGCTCTTTTTACCGATAGTATCGATATCAAGGGATTCTAATTAGGAAACATTTCGTAAAACGAGTTTAGTAAGATTGGAACTAACTCCGTAGTTGGTGGATATTGAGAGACCATGGAGACGGGCCTTAGTTTGTTGTATCAACATGAGTTTCAATTTTTGCAGATTAGACAATGATGAGACTCTCCAAATCACGAAAGGTTAGTGTGTTACATCAATGAAAATTAATAAACATGTTCAGGAAGAACAAAACTTTTGTTTCACATGTCAGGTTTATCATGAGGAAAAATTGAAATATTTCATAGTTCATGATACAGGGGCGGCGATCCTGGGGGGCTGGGGGCACAGTGCCCCCCACTTTTTGAAGCACTGAAAAGGTGCGCTTTTTTACGTAGGCCTCACGAACGTATACTGTGCCCTTTCACCTGAGGAGGACCCGTTTTAGGTGTTACAAATAGCCCTTTCTCGTACGAGGAGGGACCTGAGAACGACTCGTTTTATGCCGTTTAGCAAGTTCCCCTTTGCCTTCTTATGTGCCCTTTCTCGTATCAGTCACCCTTTTTACCTTAAAAGTGTCCCTTATGAACTTGTTCTATGTTTTTTTTTGCTTGTTATTTTTTTTTTCTGGGACGAAGTCTCCTTAATTTTTTTTAAACCTTTTTTTCATCTTTTTTTTGCTTGTCAGATATTTTCTAGTGACGAATTATTTTTTGGTTGAAAACCTTTTTTTTGCTCGTCAAAATTTTCCTCGGTAAAATGCACCCCCCCCGCCCTTTAGGAAAATCCTGGATCCGCCGGCCGCCCCTGATTACATCCTACTCCGGATCCTACTGTTAAATCGTATCATTAATTGGGCCAAATCATTCAATTTTTTAGGATACCTTGTCAAATTTTTTGGGGCATTTTTTAAAGTAATGTTTTATTTCTCTCTAAATAAAAAAAAACATACAGTATAGTACAATCAACAAAACATTTACATTTTTCATATAAAAAGTAATACGTCATTGATAATTGTTTAAACATAATGAACATGCAACATAATTTAACTGAAGGTCTGAGAGAAGTTTAATCTGTCTTCAAAACACCTCCTCCCCCCGTCATCTAAAGCACCAGCACAAACAAATCATAATCGGACACACACCGCACACCACCCCAACACCCGCACCCCCCCCCCCGTTCACACACACACACACACCCTCGGAAGTACACAGCCCATTGTACTATTATCGATCCATGATATCCGTGCCTGCCTCGTCACTTTAGTGAAAATTTCCCATTTTCTGAGATGGTGCACTATTTCCCCTCTTATTGAGTCTGCTAGTTTTCCCTTTTCCGCATGTTCTTTTTCTATACGTTTTTGTTTCATTTCTTGAGGTAAGGGGGCTTATTTTTATTCCTACTAGCTATTAACAAACATCATGTTTGATTAACAATATTATATGATTAACCAGCTGTTCCTTACCTACATTAGGTATCTTTATACTAACGTGAATTCCTTCCCAATTTATATTTTTAATATCAATTAAGTTTAAAAGAACACCACAGTTTTTCCATAGATCTCTTATTTTTTCGCACTTGAAAAATAAATGTTCATAAGTTTCTTCATTTTCATCACAGAAAGTACGGCATTGCTCGTACTAAATTTAAATACATATACAAATATTTTTTAGTGTATATAAGCTCATACAACAGTTTCTTTTGAAATTCCCTCAACCTAAGTCTGTTTAACGTGGACTTCCTAGGTCTTAAGAATATTGTACGAAAATCATTTTCAGAGAAATTATAAATTCTCTGTATAAGTTCCTAAAAGCAGATGATTCTTCAAATTTTACATTTAATATGGGCGTGAATATTTTTCGAAGTAATACCAATCAATGTATACTTAATCGTTTATTAAAGGGCAAGTTAACCCCGGGAAAAAAATGATTTTAATCAATAGAGAAAAATCAAACAAGAATAACGCTGAAAATTTCATGAAAATCGGATGTAAAATAAGAAAGTTATATGACATTTTAAAGTTTCGCTTATTTTTCACAAAACAGTAATATGCACAACTCGGTGACATGCAAATGAGAGAGTTGATGATGTCATTCACCCCACTATTTCTTTTGTTTTTTATTGTTTGAATTCTACAATATTTCTATTTTCACAGATTTGACAATAACGAAGGACCCTCTTGGTGAACCACAAAATATTAAAACAATGGTAATTCCACTGCATATTCTGGGAGGAATAAAACTTTGTTTATCATGACAATGAGGAGAAAATTGAAATATTTCATATTTCATATAATAAAATACAAAAGAAAAAAATGTAGTGAGTGGGTGATGCCATCAGACAGTCCCCTCATTTGCATACCGACCAGGATGTGCATATAACTGATTTGTGAAATCAAGCGAAACTTTAAAATCTTATTTTACAGCCAATTTTAATGAAAATTCAAATCCAATTTTTATTGGGGTGGACTTGTCCTTTAAATGTAAATTAAAGTAACAAATTACTGTCTTCACACGAATTGGTTTTCTTCAAAAGACCTTTCCATATGTTAATGGAATATTATTATATGACTGGTGAAGTTTATTTAGTTTCAGTTCAATTCAATTCAATTCAATTCAAAATGGTTTATTAAAAATCCTTTCTTTGCAGCCAAAGCCGAATTGCGAAAGTTTACATTTCAAACAAAATCATCAATAACAAGGTAAAAATAACTTATAGTACTACGGACAAATTTCAATATAGACCAATTTCACAACGTGAGAGGGCAGCAGACTGGTCGCCATGCTGCGGTGTGCGAATCAACTTTTATAGTACACAAGTCAATAGGGTATTTGGTACATTCGTTCGATTTTTTTTTATTTTGGAACAATTGAGCAGATTTCTTGTAAGATTCACAATGAGCATTAATCGGAGAAGTGCCGGTCGCAGCTGTGCTGGGTTCAATTGCCACAACAATTGGAGACAGCTTCAGGATTGGAAGCAAAGTGAATGTGAAATTCACTCGCCTTGGACTCATGAAGCCTGTTTGTGTGTGAAGCCGTACTCCCTGCATAGGTTTCCAGGCCGTGATGAAGGAATGCGTCGCCAGTGGATAAAAAACATCAACAGAAAGGACTTAGATGGAAATATCAGTCCCTCTCTCTCTCACACACACACTATCCCTCTCTCTCCCTCTCTCACACACTCTCTCACTAGCCCACCCCCTCTCTCTCTCTCACTACCCCCCCCCCCCCTTTCTCACTATTCCTCTCTCCCCTCTCACTATCCCCCTCCTCTCACACATACTCTCCCCCCCCCTCCCTCCCCCCTCTCCCCTCTCTCCCTCTCCCCTCTCTCCCTCTCTCACTCTCTCTCTCTCGTTCACTCTCCCGCTACTCTAACACAATTTACTAGCAACAAGATGTGAGCTCCCTGATGAAAACCAACAGCGATTCTTGGTCATCATCAACTCACTTTTACTGACAAAACTAAGGGGAAAAAGTAGCCAAAGTGCAAAAATTCATCATACCTTCATCGGTCAGATATGGCCATTGTCTTACATCGTCTACCCAGGTGTCCATGCTTTATTTTATTGTTTTATGATGAAGTTAATGACACAATATCAGAGCTTATCTGTAATCTTTCATTGAATTTGTACACAGAGCCAATCGCGGTCAGCGCACTTGCACACCGCAGCAATGGCGTCGCCGATAGAGGGCCAAATACATAAACAGGCCGTGAAATTGGTCTATAGACATATGTGTAACAAAGTATTTCATAAAGAAATTCAAATCAATACTCACTGATAAATGAAACAAAAATGGAAAATATTCAAAATACATGTAAATATGAGTGGATACAGGAAATGAAATGGAAAGCAGAAATGAAGAGAAATAGTTGAAGAGAGAAGAGAAGCAGAGAGGGGGAGAGAGAAGAGAAGAAATTGATAGTGAAAGGGAAGTTGAGAGAAAAGGGTGAAAAAGCAATTAGGTCACATGTTTTCATACATACTTGCAATGATACATATTTTGGCAGATTTTTGTGATTTCGATTAAAATATTAAGTTCACGACTAGATATCAGTGAATAATTGCTCATATGGAAGAAAAATATTTCGATTAACAAAGTAAAATGAGATGAAATAAAACTTGAGTTCTCCAACATAAAGAGAGCTCAACATTAGAATTATTATGTACATATAATCTGCATTTTACAGAAAGCAACAATCTTTTAATGATATCCTATTTAAAGAGTCCAATGAATGTTGAATAGCTTGATATTATTATACATGTAACAATAGGGGAAGATATATAAACAAAACTACTCCTTGTAATCAATTCTTTTAGAGTTTAGGTGACGAATCAAAGAGGGCAAGGGGCTATTTCTGTATCGTGAAGTTCGACATCGCATCTCTACTATTCCAGTCGAGCTTCTGGTCTGATATTGACAAGTCCTATTTTGAGGTAGAAGATGATGCAGTTTAGACGTGGGGATTTGCATAGACTTCGCAAACGCAAGACAGAGTTTGATCCGTCTATCTTCAAGAGACATCAGTTTTGACTGGAGTAAAGCATGCTCATATGAAGAATATGCTGCTCCAAAAATGATTCTAAGGGCACGTTTCTGAATACGTTCGATGACTTGTACTTGTTGTTTTGTTAGTGCTCCTGACCATACAGGTACAGCATATTCAACAACTGGTCTCACGAAACTAGTATATACAACTATAAGGTCCTGAAATGACAGACTATGATATTTCAAAGTGCGAAGAACATACAAACGACTATTTGCACGCTTGACCATATATTCAACATGTGTAGACCATTTCAAATCCGACTGGATATAGACACCAAGTAATTTCAAAGTATTGCTACGATGAAGAGACACATCATGGAGTGAGAGCACCGTCGGGTTTGGTACATTTCTACAAAAACTTATGTCCATTGTGAAACACTTTTGTAAATTCAAACGCATTCCATTTGCGGTTGACCATTCATGTAATTCAGTAAGTGCAGACAAGAGTGTTGACGGTGCTCTCACATGACGGGTCTCAACAAAGGTAAGGTCATCCACATATTTGAAATGATCCACACATATGTCATTGGTCCTTGATAAACTGAGTTAATTTTATCCTTTCCTTTCAAAGTCTCTATTTGATCTAAATTCGCCTTCATTATCAACGATATGATGAACTTAATTTATTTTTTTTAGTAATATACTCTTATTGCCGTACATGTCCATCTATTCGAATAAACTTATTGTTAAATATAATGTTTCCTTTTTTAAATAAAAAATCTTTCATAACCATCCAAATTTCCATCGATCATATTTGAATAAGATCTTGGCAAGAACAGCTCGTTTGAAACCAGAGAAACATTACTAAAAAATAACAGTAGACATCCCATCTCTCGAGTTTGGTATTTAAAAAAATGTTTCCAGCATCTCATCTTAGAATCTCCGAGTATAAGTCTTTTCAGTCATCCACATGATTCTCCGCGTGTATTAGAAATAAATGAACGAAAATCTATCATTCCTCCATTGTCATGCAGGGGCCGTGGAACCGGGGGGGGGGGGGGGCTGGTGGGGCTTCAGGAAGTTCAGCCCCCCACTTTTTTCCAAAACCGTGTACAAAAAACGTAAAAAATTACCATATGATTGTGATTTTTAGCATGGTCAGCTCCCCCCCCCACTTTAATTGAAAACCATTCCGTTGCCCCTAGTTTAAAAACATTACATTCCGTTTAATTTTGTCTTTACCATTCCATAAAAATTAAAACGTGAGCCTATCAATTTCCTCAAAAACCCACAGTGGAAATGGAGAAAGTAAGGAATGACGGAAACATAATGGGAGAAGCGTTTTTTTTTCGAATCCTTATGTTTCCGCTTCCGGTTTATATTTCGAATCGAGTTCGGGGAGCGTGAAATGTGTCGTTAATTGAAAGTGATACATGAATGATTGTATGATTCCTCCTCCAGACTCTACATGATTATTCTGTTGAAATGAATAAGAATCCAAAGGTGAGAGATATCCTGATTCTTTTTATGAAGATTCTGACATAATTTAATAAAGAAAACAGTTAACGGCGTCATGTTGCCTGGTTACGCTCAGGCCGGTCCCACATATTGAAAATTGTGTCGATCTAGTAGTAGGCCGCAGGCGTAGACCAAAAATTGACAAAAGCTTCGGTCGTAGCCTGGCTGGAGGCTTCTGGGGAATACAAGTCATCTACTAACGTAGGCTTACTCCTCAATGAAGCCTGGGGCGGATACCCATATCTGGCCGTAGAGGCTATGAATTCCCACAGTAAAGCTAGACCTAAGGCTTAATCACCAATTTTACGTTTTGTTTTTTTCCTTTTTTAGTTTACTTTTAGTTTTAATATTAAAAGTTTTGATGCCGTTTTGATTAAGTTTAGAACTTCTATTTTTCCCCGTACATGCATTTCAGCCTTTTCAGGCCAAAACGGAATCATGGGAATAGACCCTAATAATCCTTATTTTGGTCCAGTTCTTTTTATATTTTTTGATAATATAAATATAAAGACAAAAATCGATGAGCCCTGTCAGAAGGATTTTGCGTTGTTCATGTTGTTAACCCCTATACTACAGTACCAGTCAGCAATCTTTGAGTACACTCGGTCACGCGGCGAGCCATTTCCGGCCGTCGCAGCGTATTGACACGCAAATGTCACGCTAGAGCACACTCTGCCATGTATTCGAGTGTTCTGATTTTTGACACGAGAGGTGCGTCCATTGTTTACAGAGTGACAAGTGTAGAACTGACACTCGGTCGGCGCTTGTGTGTCCGCTCGCTCAAGCCGAGTGTCAAGTGTAAAAATGACACTCCGCGCGAATGATATCATGTTATGTCGCACAGCAGATGAACCGCTCGATTCCGCTCTCGAGCATGAAGCGGATAGCACGGTCCACTCTCCGCCGCATGATACGGGCCGCGCTAGCGGTGCGCGGCGACTGGCAGCTTCGCTCCACTGATACGGTAACTGTTAACCGCCCGGTCGTAGCTGCGTGAATTATTTATGATAATCCACCCAGAATTGAATAAATCTACTTACAAACTATTCCCAATGCACCTACAGAATGTATATTGTGTAGAGTTCTGCACTGCTTTATAATTTTGTCTTCACGAGACATGACTTGTGCCTCGGCTATACCTGTACAGTATTTATGTATTGTATGTCATATCGACTGATAAATCCAAGATTTCACTTGTGTCTCTGGATCGGAGTAGTTTTTTTTGTCCTTAGCTGCGCCGGGTTCCTCGGCGATCTTACAGAGTTTGTTTCAATAAGGCATCTACATATACATGTACACATGTATGTATCTACAACTGTAGTACATCTACATGTACTGATTTACAATCCATTACATACATTTGTTGAATTGATTTTTATTACAATCTCTATATTGAAGTAAGATACATGTACCTTTAAAACTTCCAGTGTGTTTAAGTTACACCTTTTATTGAACTCTGTTCTTAAATTAATTGTATGGCCTAATAATCAAACATCAATATATTATACTTAAAAATAAAAATTTGGCCGACATGTACAATCGATTCAACCACAAGTAAAGTTGATTGCAATGCCATATCTCTGTTTTTCTGTTTATTCATTGTTATTCACGTAACCTTTAAGTTTTGTAAAACTAAAATTGATCTCATCATTTATCTTGCTGCAAATTCAAAATGTATTACATTTCATAAGCTTACGCTGTTATATATTTGATTATATTAATTGTTTATGTTATTGTGTGCATTATATTGTGTTTCTTTTGATTATTACAATGTATTTTAAATTGATGATAATTCGGAATTTCAAACTTAAATTTGAATGGAATTGATTTTTTCGTGGTACGCCTTTACATGCATTACTGATATCGCCTCTGACCTCATTCAACCAACACTCCTCACCCATCTGCCTCCCGCCCTTCTAACTAGGCTCTGATTTCATAGGTTTATGTTTTTAAACAAAACATTACATTCACATAAGCAAAGAAAATCTTCCATTTTCATTATCTTCGGGGGGGGGGTGATTAAAATGGCAGTTATATGGAATTCATCTGCAATATACATGTATATCCAGCTAAAGCAGACAAGGGCAGACAAGGGGGGACAAGGGGAGCCGAGGGAGGGGACGCGGCCGGTCTTAACAGTTTCAGCCCCCTTCGTGCACACCCTTTATTTCTACTACCTATACCTCTTTGCTTTTCCATATTCGATCTTTCTTTTTTTCTCCTGCCTCCTCTCTTTGCTTTTTCATTCTCGGCCAGTCGGCTTTACATTTTTTTTTATATCTCTGAATTACCTTCACTTAAATTTTGTTATTCATCCTCGATCTTCCATTTTCAACCCCCTCTATTTGCTTTTTCATTCTCGTGGCCTGGCTCCACTTTGCTTTTCATTCTTGGTCTTTCACACTCTTATTTTATTTCTCCTAATTTACCTCTTTGCTTTTCCATATTCAATCTTTATTTTTCTCCTACCTCTCTTCGCTTTTTAATTCTCAATTTTTTTCTGTATTTATTTTATTTCTCTTACATGTACCTTCTCTCTTTGCTTTTTTATTCTCGGTCTTTCATCCCGGGGGGCCACTTACATTGAGGAGTGGATACCATGCGCGACCAAAAAAAAACACGTAAAAAGGATGTCTTTTTCATGATAGGGCACGTTACGTACGTAACGTGATTAGGGTGTCAAAAACACAAAAGTAATGAAAAAAGGGTATCTATTTCGCTAGGATAGGGTCGAATCTGCGGGGATTATAAAACAAAATTAAAATGTTTTATAAAGGATGTCCTTTTTGCCCCAACACTTCGTGTTTAGAGTCCGATTTGCGCGAGGTGTAGAAAGTGGGTCGTACTAAACCAAATAAGGTAAAGCCGACGACCGAATGACTCGTAACAATAAAACATTCCTGTACTTGTTTAGGGGTTCATTTCAGAGAACATTTGCCAAGAGTATCATTTTGTTTCCAATACTCGTTAAGGGTAAGGTTTCAGAATATGGAAATTACGTGTTTAGGGTACTATCGAGACCCCATGGTCGCGCATGGTATCCACTCGTGAATGGAAGTGCCCCCTCCCCGGGTCTTTCATAAATCATTCCACCTTCTCTCATTGGTTTATAGTCGATCTTTCATATTTCTCTTATCCTCCTCTCCTCGGTTTTCCATTCTCTACCTTTTTTTATCTTACCTTAATCCTCTCTTTTCCTTTTCATTCTGTCTTTCATACATTATTATACATCTCCCACGTTCTCTCTCTTGTTTACATTCATATTATTTCCTACCTTCTCTCTTTGGGTTTTCATTCTCGGCCGGTCATTCATACATATTTTTTTGCCTACATATACGCACTTCCTCTTTTTTGCTTTTTCATTCTCGGTCTTTCCTTCCCCTTTTTAGCGGAAATGATTTTGTGAATTGGACCCCAAGTTCAAAGGTATTTTCATATAAAAAAAATAAAAAACATCAATTTTTCCGATGCTTCGCTTGCACTGTGCATGGTGTCGGCCAATGGGTAACGAGTTAATCGAAGTTAAACATAAATATTTATTGTAAGCATTACTTCTTCACTCTATTTTGAAGTGTCAGTGTGTCTGTGCTTGGATAATAATCAGCCTCCATGAGGATCTGAGCTGCTTCTAATTGATATTGTTCAAGATGTGTTTTATTGTATAAAGACCCCAATGCACTTGAGCATTCATTTAGGAAAGATACTAACTCTTAATATCCTTTTTATAACAGCAGAAGCTTTGAATTGAACGCACCAAGCTGTAGCGACTTGAATGGGGATAATTAATTACATCGTCTCGCACGTTTTGTGAACAATGGATGAAGGTGTGAATTACCGCTAACAGCTGACAATAGGAAGAATCTGTTGCAACCGAAGTTACGCAACGGAGTCTTTTGATGTTTTATTCAGCGATGACCCCCCCCCCCTCCCATTGTCCAATCACGAACAGTCAGCATTTGAGAAAACGGAATGATCGAGGATGAGGATAATGGTAGTGATGTGATGATGACGATAAGATTGTTTTCTTATGTTATGAACTTGATATGGTGGTGACGTCAAGAAAAAAAGTAAATTTTCTCTGTAGAAATAAGGGTTGTCTGCATATAACATACATTCTTTGGGGGATATTGTTTATTTTATTGTACTTGATTTTTTTTCTATATTTTGATCAAATATCGTGATTTAGTTGATTCAATAAATACACAAGAAATGATGTACGACATAGAGATTATGACGATGGGTTGTGATTAATGCCTGATATTCGACAAACTGGATATCAGTAATGCTTGACGATTTGGGCATGTACTGTACTTGCCAAGGCCGGGTACGTTATACAAAGCCAGGATACAACAAAAATCGAATATGCAGCATGCAATGACCCAAAGCTGAGAATTTTGCAAACTACCTTAACATATTCATACGTATGTAAGAATTATGATGAAAGAAACATGTCTGTGAGCTTAATAGCAATGTCGGTCACGTGTTGTTGATGCCAAGGAATATTATTTAAATCATAATCTTGGTCAAGCTTTCGATTTGTAAAAAGCTTTTACCAGGCTGTATAATGAAATGCAATAAATTATAATATAATACTACTTCTAATGAAAATGATAATTAGAGTAGAACAAATGCAACTCTCAAGTACTGTATAATGAAGGTTTGTATTGTATATACGTATGATAAGACCATCGATAACGACCAAATCATAAAGTTGTACTGGGGCCGCGGAACAGTTGTAAAGTGTTACGGAGGGGGACCATACAAAAAATCTGCAGCTTGTTATGACGTACCATCTAAGTTCTCAAATTATATGAAATGTTAGAGTGCCGTCTCGTTCCCATCAAATCTTAAAACAATTTTTGAAATGCCTCAATTTTGAAAGTATTTGATCATTACCTATTTCATTACAAGTGTTGATCAAGTCTCCATTTTGAAGGGGAAGTTCGACCCGAAGAAAGATTTGCTGTGAAAATAGCAGAAAAATAATAATAAAAAAGGCGAAGGTTTGAGGAAAATCAAATGAATATTAAGAAAGTCATTAGAATTCATAATTTGTGACGTCGTAAACGAGCAGCTTCCCCATTATGTTATGTACATGTTATAAAGGATGAATATTAGTAAGTGAAGTAACTTTTTAATGATGACTCCTTTTGGTTTCCTTTTTACGAACGGGTATAAAATTTATGATTTGTCTACTGATATACTGAATGCTCAGCCGGGATGCTCGGGAAAAAAGCATTTCAATTTTCTTAGAAAAAACATTTCATTTATTTTTTGCTATTCAATATTTAGGAAAGCATTCTAGCACATGTCACAAATCAAATCGAAATTCTAATGAATTTTATTCTCTGATGATTTTTTTTCCCTGATGATTTTTTTTCATCAAACCGTCGGCAACTTTTTATTTTTACTACTTCGCACTAAACTTTTGTCAGGGTAAACTTCTTTAAAATAAGAATAAACTTTTGTTCTGGTGTGCAGGCCTAACTCCTAATTTTTGTAGGTAAAACAGAAAGGGGACGCAATAAAAAAAGGTCATAAAGCAGAGGAAGAGGATAGTTAATGATCAGATAAGAGTAAGAACAAATTGCAGGACGAAGAAAGATGAACAACGGGAGGGCTCGCGGGAGAGGTGAGAAAAAAGAAAAAAAAAATCTATGAAAACGTTCAGGTAAATAAAAACAAATTCCGTTCCCAACCAATAACCCATCTTCCATCCAATGACGAGAATTAATATGAAGCCGTATATTACGCAATCATGTTCGTGAACAGATCAAATAGCTTACAAGTTAATAAAAGGATCTAGGGGTAGTTATGCCCCTTTTATTTTTTAGTACCAAATTATCATTTGCCCCAGTGGCGTAGCTCCAGCCCGAAGGGGGTGATAACATTATCTTGACCTGCTTGGATTTTTTTTTTGGGGGGGGGCGTCCCCCATTATGCAAGGAATTTATGCCATGATTGCTTTGTCGGTTCATTTAAAATAATTTTGTTTGAGTACTGGTAGTTATCATTCTACCATTCCCATTGCCCAATCTCGACTCAACTCCTTTCTAAAAGTTTCATCTTATGGCTTCATAGTTCCCTATCTTTTAAAAAAAAATCCTTTGTTTCATTTTTGCCTCTACTTTGTATTAAAAAAAATCTGAACGTCAATATAAGTCCATTTGCCTTTATCTTATGGCTCACTGTATGACTCTCCTGCATATATTTTTTATTGGAAATTTGCGAATACCATACCATAGTATCGCATTATTTGGGAGCAGGTCAACGTTAGTTAGAGAGTTCTGCAAAGAAAGGGATAACCCGTCATTTATTTAAGTTGATATTTATTACAAATCTGTGCATTGTGCATATTGCCGATTGTATTGTACTACTTTAAGACTGGCTTCAAATCGTAAATAATTTGCATGGAATTACAAATATCCGAATGAGTAATTTTATCTGCGTACCACACGATACCGGTACATGCATGGTCTTTCGACACTAGCTACATCAGCCAGGCTCTGCTTTAGTTCCCTGGCCTGGTTAGCTCTGCTTCTATAGACAATTAGAAGGCGAGGCTCGAGTACTGGTAGTGACTTAATTATGTTATCCGTTTTTTATCACCTACATTATAGTTAATTTCTCATTGTCAAAACATATTCTGTTTATTGTGATGAACATTGAATGAAAACAGGCAAACCACCTATTTTTTTTATCATGACGAATTCGAATCTATACTCTAGCCTTATACATTGTAGGCCCCCGCGTCGCCGAAGTTCATGGTCTTAAAAAAGAATATATTACCGTCATCGTCACAACCCACATCATAAAAATTCATCATCATACCCCTCATTATCATTAGAATTACCAGCATCACAGCACAGGGGCCGCGGAATGGTTTTAAAGTGGGGGGGGGGGGGCTTACCCTGCAAAAAATCACGTCACACTCACAGTGGTAATTTTTACGTTTTTGTACATGGTTTTGTAAAAACAAGGGGGGCTGAAGCCCCCAGCCCCCCCCCCATACCGCGGCCCCTGCATCATCATGACATCATTATATCACGTACCCATTATTCACAATCAAATTTTGAATTGATCCCCCTGCCCTGGAAACTCCACCCCTCCCCGTATGGCCTGGCCCATTGTTCACTCTTCTCACTTTGCAATTTCGGTATTTCATCTGAAACAAGAAAATCTTACCTGAGCGAAGACATTCATGCTCCTATGTGGTATGGTATCCAAAAGTCACAAACAACGCGAATTATCTTTGGTTGATATCAGATACGTTAATCACGATGTCCAGGGATCGAGCCTCGCACAAACTGAGGAGGGTTGCAGCTCTGTCAGCGTCATGGATGATAATTCACATGTGGAACCTCTTCAAGTCTTAGCTTTTAGTTTTTCTTGATGAGAAACACTCAAAAACCTTACCACTTTTTTAAAATTAAATCAGGCTATTTATTCCGATGATGTAATCAGAATGCATGCACACCTATCTCAACAAATCCTTTATTACCGCTGATATTATAATCATGTAAACATTTTTTTTAAATTTCTTTTTACATGCCCATTCTCCATCATCGCCATGTCATACTATCGCCACATATCATCATTATATCCATGTCTGTAATCATCGTTGTTATCAACACGGGATCAACATCATCGTCCTTATCACCACAATCATTACGGTCACACCATCCTCAGCATACAATTGTCATCGTTTATAAGATTATCATAATCACCACCATTACTATCATTTTCATCATTCAATGCCATTATCGTGATCAAATTTGTATGGTCGTACTTTATTTAAAAAATGATGATGATCAAGAGAATTCATCTGTAATAAAATATTTCATATATAGCGGGGTACATCATATTACGTTGTAAGTAAAATATTGAATGGAAACTGACAACAGACCATAATGGTGGATCAGCGGCGTACGCAGAAGGGGGGTACAGGTGTTCACCCCCCCCCCCCTCCCCTGAAGAAAAGTCGGAAAAAATTGCTTGTCAAATTTGTGTTGGGTACGAAACGTAAAATTTGTGGTGTAGACTTTTTTTTTGCTCGTCAACATTTCATTCAGCTGGGCCCCCACCCTTTCAAAAATCCTGCGTACGCCACTGTGGTGAACCTTACCACTTAAAAAAAAATTGTAGGCCTACTTATTCCGATGCTGTCATCAGTATCCATCATAACAAATCCCTTTTTTACCGATGATAGAGTATAATTGTGTAAAGATAAAAACATGTCTCTTTTACATGCCCATCCTCCATCATCGCCTTGTCATACTCATTATCGCCACATACACAGGCGGCAGAAGCCTTAATTTTTTAGTTGATAATTTGTTTTTTGCTTGTCAATTTTGTTTCCTGTGTTCCCCCCTAAAATTTTTGGTTGATATTTTTTTTTTGCTTGCTTGTCAAAAATTTTTGGTTCCCCCCCTGAATTGTTTGGCTTCCTCGCCGCCAATGGCCACATAATCATTATCATAACCATCACTCATATCATCGTTATTAATACGGCATCGACATCATCATCCTTATCCACACTCATCAGTGGCTGCGGACCGGTATTCAAAGTGGGGAGGGGGGGGGGGCTGAGCCAAAAGTTGGGAAGCTGACCATGCAAAAAAATCACAATTGTATGGTCATTTAAAAAAAGAAGGGAAGAAGACAAAACCTCAAAATAATAGAGAGAGGAACTCAGATTATTAAAACAAATGATACTAGTATATCAACAATGACAATATGAACAATAGTAATGAATAATAAATCATCATGCATAATATCTCCGAAACCGTATTATTACGGGCCTTGACACTAGAAAAAAAAATCACAAACATACACATTGTACATATGAATCTTGGATTGTTTGGGTCATTGAGGGACCGGTGAGGAACGGGAGAACAATGTGAGTAAAATCCTAGATCTTATGTTAACTTGATGTAGGCTCCTGTTAATTCCTTCATTCACATTTAAATTCTGAATTGCTTTTGCTTGACCGGAGCATGATAAAGCACGCAAAGCCAACCACAAGCTGTCGCACGCCGGAGAACCGGGCCGGTACCGGGAGCGCCGTGCCAGTGAAGTGTGCATGCAGCGCATGTGCTCTCCGTCTTCGTGCCGCATGGCGCAGCAAGAGCAGCGGCGCGGCCGGTGCCTCCCTGTCCACCTCGATCGCATAGCGTTTACTATCAAAACGCAATACATGAACATCTACTTGTACGCAAAAGCAACTCGAATTAGACCTCTTTTGTTCGGATTTGTCGAGTGTAAAAACCGCGTATGACACTGGTCACTTGACCATGACGAATGGCTCGATCACAAAAGATCGACGCCGAGTGTAACACGCTATTGACACGAGAGCAAAATGACACGCGAAGAGAAATAGTAGCACCTGCTCTCGTGTAGTCGCGCGTGTGACACACATCCGGGTTGGATGGCTCGCCGCGTGTCCGCGTATGCTCAAAGATTGCTGACTGGTACTGTATATGGCGTCTGCACGATCGCGAGCCGCCTGTGTACGACTACGAGGGGAACTAAAATAAAATGTTAAAAAAACTCAAAACAGATGGCTAGCTGCTATGCAGCTGTCTATGTAGGCCGTAGTCCTTTTAATCTTTGATGATTGATGTTTTTACTCAATATTTTCAAGGTGAAATTCCCCTTAATTCGAGCCATGGGGCATGGCATGGGTATGGCCTCGGCTGAAGAAATTTATTAAATTATCTCACTCAGCCGAGGCCAATGTTAGCCTAGCTAGTACCATGCCCCATGGCCATGGCCCGACTTAAAAGGGAAATTTCACTCCGGAAATATAATGAAGAACTTCCAGTTCCAGAACTGATAGAAGTTGGCAGACACAGTCATCGTTTGCATGTTGAATTATGACTGTGTCTGACGATGACTGTGTCTGCCAACTTCTGCAAGTTCTGGAACTGGAAGTTCTGCATTATTTTTTACAGCTGAGCTGTGCCACTAGCCTGTCACTGATGGCTGCCTGACCAAGATGGTTCTATAAATTATTTGCAATGTTGAAGGGTGTCTTTTGGCATCTGATCTCAATCCTTAGGCTTAGACATGTTAGACAGTAATTCCCTGAAATATTGCATGTTGCAATTTGGTTAAAAATCCAGTAAAACTAAATTTAGTGCAGTCAAAGTTCAACTTGCACTCTCTGTCTGTATAGTATTGGCTACCATTTTTCTAGGGAGACAGTTTGGGATACTCCCACTCCGCAAACGAAATGTCCCAAGCTGCCTGAGCAGCACAAGTTACCAATAGTTTTACTAGCCAATTTTAGTATCAAATTGTTTTTTTAAAATTTGGATCTAATCGCGATGATTCTATTCTGAAAGCATAAAGACTAGACGGCTGGCACCTTAACATATATCTAAACAGAGGCTTTGAGAATGCAGCTGAGTCAATGCCCTTTTGTGTACGATCAGTGCATGTGTGTGTATGTGTGTGCATGCATGATATTACTGTGTAGTAAATATATTGGATGTTTTGATTTGCAATACCCATCATTACTTTGCCATCCCAGAAGTGCATAATTTATGACGTTCTTACTTTAAAATGGAACTATTTCAGGAGAAAAGTTTGTCATATGAGAGGATTTGTGGATACTGTCATCTCATACAAAATGGTGCACTATTCGATTATGCATGATAGATCTAACTGTGCACATATGGTTCATGTGAAAACCACAGACACAACATATCTGGCTATGTACAAGGTATTAAATATAACCTTGTACCTCCCAAGATAACCTGCACTAACGCCACTTGTCTTGTCATTAGGCAAAACCTCCAATGTTGTAACATAAATCATGATTTCTTGATTTTTTCTCTTTAGACTAATCAGTCATACAGATATGCCACACAGCGGCCAAGGGGAATAGGGTAAGAATCATGTTTTATTTCATTCATATAAAATTGACTAGTTACATGGAAATGCCAAATTGTGAATCAGTTGAGATCAAAGCTATATATTATTTGAGTTTTAAAAGTTAATCCTTTATACTAATAATGATAGATAGATATATAGTAATTAATGATGTGCCAAATCCACTCTGCTGAGTGCTCAAGTGCTCTTTGTTTTAATGGTGTTCGCCTATTTCAAGGCATTATTTTTTTTCTTAAATTGTTCTGAATCAACAATCAATTTCGGATCAAAATACTATAGGTGATAAAAGCGAAAGGTAACTATGATTTGTAATTCTAAATTTATTCATAATGGCAGTTTCCTCCATATTTTCATTCATTAATCAAGTATTGCATCTCCATTTCAATGTGCAGAGACAGACCTATTCGCTTCAAATGTTCTCTACAAAACACCATCATCGATGTGCTGCGGTCTAAAGGATGGACAGAGGTTAGAGAGTAAGTATCAGCCCTGAAAGGAGAGGAGGGTGGGGGGGGGGGGGGGGGGGGAGGAATGGCAGATCCAGAATTTTCTAAATAAGGGTGCACATAAAGGTCTCCACAATTTCATAAACAAGCAAAAAATAAGGCTCTCACCGAAAAAAGATACAATTAGGCATATGTCCCAAAATATGACAAGCAACCAAATAAAGTATTTTTCTTTAAAAGTTCCAAGTCACCCAAAGGAGAAATAAACTCATGAAGGTTTCGACAAAAAAAATCTATAAAAGAAAGAGCTACGAATTTTTGAAGAGTTTTGTTTAAGACATCACATGCAAGCAACTGATCTTGTGGCAGGTATTACAAACTTCTTTCCTTTTTTTTTAAAAGATTTTCCCCATATATATACGAACTGGGTTTGAGGTATTGTTTCTATGATATATGGAATATACAGGTCAATTCATTTTCGATTTTCAGATTTTCTTTATAACACAAGACATGTGAGGAAGCTACTCCCATGTCACAAAATCAAGAGATTTAATAATATCCGTAACTTCTAACTTAACTTTCCAAAGTGTATAAAAATCAAAGTCCATTTTCGTTGAATTATTGTAGGTCTCGATCTAGGTGGTTTACCCTTTGGTCAATATGTAGTATATTTGCAATCGAATTGTTTTTGGTTTCGAGGACTTTAAAATAATTTGATCATCAAAGTGTGTGGGTGTTTTATGTATGCCTCTATAACCTTGCTTTCCTCGCATGCTTTTGGTGTTGTGGGCATTCCTGTACGAGTAACGAATTTCATCACCATTTCTCCATATCATTCATATCCTCCTTAAAGTCAGAACTGTTAATTCTGTTTTTTTTTTCATGCATGGTATTGGACGACTAATGCAAAAACATGCAGCAAGCAGCTCCCAATACCATTTCACCCTCTTGTTTGAGCTAAATTCCCAGAGCTTTAGCTGACTTTGCAGGCATGTGGTGCAAAGTGAGTGATGCTCTCTTGCAAACAATTAATAATGTCTCATGTTGATCACATGTTGAACATATTCCATAAAGTGAGTGTTGCTCTCTTGCAAACATTAATAATGTCTCATGTTGATCACATGTTGAACATATTCCACATCTGGGTTTCAGAACAAAGTGAGTGTTACTCTCTTGCAAACAATGTCTCATGTTGATCACACATTAAGCATATTCAACAATAAATGGTGCCAAATAAGCAAGAAAAATATCACTTCTCACCATAATCTGTTTTGCACTCTTGGGTGACTTTTGCAGTATTTCCAATTTTCAAAGTGTAAGTCTCTTGGTTGATGATATTGTAAAATTGCATTTTAGAGCACAAACTATTGTATGACGTGCAGTGTTTCATAATTCTCTTTCTTGGCTAAACTTGATTTTACTGACAACTTGAATGTGATGTTCAAATACAAAAGCATGCTAGATCCATTACTCTGGGCATTCAAGGCATTCGTCCAGAGTGCCATGTACCCATTATTCTCACCGTGGTTGAGTGCAGTACTTTTAAGATGCAAAAATAAATGACTCTTACAAAATGTGACTGAAATTCCTATAACTTGATAAAATAATATTGTTTTTTCAATTGAACCATTTGATTCGATGCGATTTTGAACCTCATTTATTTTAGCATGTTCACGTTCAAGTCAGTTGTAAAATCTTGTGTGGTTGTATGGAGAGTTTTGTGAAACATACCCCTCCTGATCCTCTCTCTATCCTTTGCAGTGAGGGTGAGGTTGATTTCAATTGGGTTGATGTGGGCTGGATGAAGGAACACTTTGATCGCAACTACTTCAAGGAGCACATCAGGATAAACCACTTTCGAAACCACTTTGAGGTTTGTCCTTCTATCAATGAAAAATTCAAGCAAAATATGGCAAAAAGGAGCATAAACACTCACTTTAAGTTGATGTCTAAATCGTTTGATTACAATTTTTTTTCAATCTGTTCAAAGAGGATTGTAAAGAGATTTTAAACATTCAGAAAAAAATCTTCTTGTACTGACAATTTAGATCAACCTACCCTCAATCTGCACCTTCTTAAGTACCATCTGCATTATCCTTCCTCTTATTTTTTTATACACCGGCCCCAACCCATTATTCATTACTAACAAAGAAATTTATTTTATTTTTATATCCTGTCTGCACAAATGAACGTTTCTGGTACTAGTAATTGGAGCACTAACAATTCCTATGCCGATATGTTACTTTGTGTGTATTTCTAGGGCTATATTATTCTTACTTTAAACACATTGCATGGTCTTTTCCTGCGTAAAACTAAATTCTAACACCTCATTCACTGACCACAAATCTGCTTGCAAATAATTTTGGAAAAATGTGTGATTTGTTTGTGAGCACTCTCAGAATTTGTTTGCTCACACATTTATTAAGTGTAATTTTTGCTCCTTTTTGCCATTATTTTACTTTTGAATGCATTTGACCACTCCTGTGCCATTGTCCAAAAAGCGTATGGTACTTAAGAAATCCAATGTTGGATAACTTCTATTTTCTAGAAATTGTCCTTTTTTCATATACATGCAATCAATCATCATCTGATGAAGAATGTTGTAAACTTCTGAATAAACAGCTTTTCATGAAAGAAAAAAAGATTAGTAAATTATGGCACAGGAGGGGTTGAATAAGTTTAAATATATGTTTGTGTAGAGAAGAGACTGACTTTGATATCTTCTGGGCGGATCGAGGTTGGATGAAGGAGTATTTTGATCAATGCTTCATGCAAGACCATGTACGCATCAATCATTTCCGTAATCATTATGAGGTAAGAAATCAACATCGTTTGGGTGATTGTCAACAACATTTTTTATTTTTTGAGTTCATGGTGTAGTAATTATGATAGATAAATGTAGATTGATTCAATTCAACATCGCAATGAAATGAATATACAGGATGAGGGGGCAACTTGCCCACACAGTGCACAAACTAGCCTCCGTAAGTCGCAAAAGGGCCCAATAAATTGAGCTCTAGATCAACCATCATAATTTAGAACGAAAAAGTTCAAGTAGATTGCCCTTGAGAAAAAACAACAAATAAATTTTTCCCCTGTATTAGAGCTGCTTGAACACAATTTCTTGAATTGAGCTCTTTCCCAATACAATTTAGAATCAACAAAACAAAGTGAATTATCCTTGTAAACACAGATAATTGATGATTTTTTGCCATCCCCTGTCATTCTAATCACCACAGCTAACAAGGAAGAACCTGATGGTTAAGAATCTGAAGAGACATCGCAAGATGCTGGAAAGAGAGGCTGGCAAGATAGAGGCATCAAAGTGCGACTTTTTCCCTATGACGTATGAGCTGCCTGTAAGTTTACATTGCAACTATATGCAGGTTTCCGGATGTGGGAATGGGGAGTATCAATGTGCCCGCCCCCCCCCCCCCCCCCGATAATATGCACTTTTCAAGTGATGTAATGATTTACAAATAACGAGCAACTCTGAGTGCGTTGAGTTAGAATTAACGCATCAGATGTAATTGCCTGATGTCATGACGAGCAGCAGGGTGGCCTTGGGCAATTCTGAAGTTATTAAATGAGCTAATTTGATAATTTGAACGAATGAATGAGAGCCACAAATTATTATTTTCATAAAATGAGATGTAACAATCCATGTTGTTTGATAAATCAAATGGAGTCTGACTAGATCTATATGTTAGATCGAAAATTCTATTCTAAAGTTGGTAGTCTACTATTACTATCAAATAACTAACAAAACGCTGGAAAATTTTAAACTTTATAAGTAAAAAACTAAAAGGCGAATTTGTCTAGTATGTATTAGATCCTCATGTTCACATTGCATCCATGAAAATTGAGAGCAATTGCCATTCTGAAATTAAAGTACAATACAGTATATTTATCTGAATTTCAAAAGTCTAAAAGGTTCGAAATATCACCCTTGAAGAGTTGCATTTTATCATATTTTACAGGCGCAATAATGATCTACATGCATTAAATGGAGCGTGAAATGAAAATGACTTATCAAGCAAGCACAGCCTAACTGAATATTATATGAAGCACACATATTCACCATGGGTACCTAATCACATTTTCTTGTGGGGTATTGCTGCTCAGGGCATGGTATGGTTCAAGTATTTTACACTTATACCATATGTAATCTTATTTACCATATAAAGGAAGTCCAGTATATAATTCCACATCCTGTGTATGAATCTTTCCATATCATTGCAGTCGGAGTATCACATGTTTGTGGATGAGTTTAAGAAGTATCCTGGCTCTATTTGGATCATGAAACCGGTGGCTAAATCTCAAGGCAAAGGCATCTTTCTCTTCAGGAAACTCAAGGACATAACAGACTGGAAGAAGGTATGATAAACTTGTATCGGTGCAAGAACGCCCTTAGCAAAATATTTTTCATGCACCACATCAGTGCAGAAATGCCATTATGCGATGCACTTGTGCTTGCTGCTATGGGTGCTTTTGCGCTTATTGGATGTGCAAATGTGTGGTGATAAGGGTGTTCTTGCACTGACATGACAAACCCTACCAAGGATAGTTATAACCCCCTCCCTGTCTCGATTGTTTCTTCTGACCTTTGTTTCATTGAAACACTAGAATGGATAAAACATTGTGCAAGAATTTTATAGGATCTGTTGGATTCTGGGGTTTCCGTCACGATAGACTCAGTCCTACTCCCTGTCAGCCTTGATGGTTAGGTCCAGAAGGCCACCCAGAACACCCCCTTCTCTTTTCCCTTATTCCTTAGATTTACAAGTGATTCCTTAGATCTAGTAGTGATTAAAACCTTCGTGACCTCCAAAAATTGTTCTGTCTATGGTGGTATTGTGACGATTAACATAATCTGGAAGCAACTGACCATACCTCGTGTGAAAGATTCTTGAAAAATATCTGAAACTTTAGGTTCTTGAAGCTTGCCTTCTAAATGAATTGTTAAATGCCAACATCTAAGAGATATGTGATGATTGATCCCCTGTATTAATAGTATTGGGATCGTTTTAATCCAGCACATATTAATTAAACTCCTCATTTTCTGTATAGTGGTTTTTTTTTCAGAGGTACAAGAATCACCCGAGATATATATAAAGAATGGAGACCCCCCCCCCCCACCTTTGTAAATTGATAAGACCGAAACTGTTTTTATATAGCAAGCGATGGACTAAATCCCCCTTTTCTGTATTTTTAAAAACATTTTTCAGAGTGACACGTACCGTCCAAGAGAGGAGAAAAATGATGACAAGGAACCAGTAGAGACATACATCGTGTCCAAGTATATTGAGAAGCCTTACCTTATAGGTGGAAGGAAGTTTGATCTCAGGGTCTATGTACTAGTAACTTCCGTAAGTCTAATATGAGCCACTCCCAGGAGTAGATCAAGCCGGGGTAGACAAAATACTATTTCACAGGTCCAATTCACAGGTCCAAAGCATTGTGTCTAATCCAGCTTTATCCACCCCTGGCCAATTCTATGGGACAAATGTGTACTATTACCGAGTCTATGATGACTTGGAGCAATTATGAATTGAAATCCATGTTGTCTACATATAGTTTGTAGCTTTGAAATTTCATCTTATTACCCCTTGGCCTATGAACTACTTCTTGTTTAATTTCTATTTTCTCTCCCATTTGGTCTGATGCTGTCTTTCAATTTGGCTGAGACAAATAGGTAATGAAACCAAGTAATGCTTAGCCAAGCTTAGTCAAAGTGGTAATTAGAAGTGACAATTAGACACTGAAATCTGGACCAGACAAGTTTCACAAAATCAAAGCTGGCCCATCTGGAAATTTTACAGGGTGGATTTAGATCAACCATGCATCACCAATTTCAACTGCCCCAAAATTGGAAAGTGGGTGAAAATTTGTGTTTTCTTCCTCTAGAATTTTCAGCAAGTAGCTTGTACCACATCACTTCATTTATTACATTGACCATGTCTTTTGCCTCCATCCACTGAATAAATGGGAAAGTGTTTGGTACTGCAAAATATTGAATATAGCATTGAAAACAGGCATGTTGAATAGTACACTGGTTCTGGGTTTTTTTTTCGAAGAGTTCACACCCTTACCCTTCTTAATAGTGACATTTTTTTTGTAGCTACATGTAAGATGAAAATAATACAGTTTCAGGAGAGAAATATAGGGCTGGCAAGGTCCAGTTCGGTGATAGTCAGTTGTATATAGTGGTTAAGTCAGGTCTGTCATTTTTCATGATTTTATTTAGGCAATTCTGATTTGAGGGAGGAGGGGGGGGGGGTCATATCCACCATTGTTGACCTTGAGTTCTGTTACATACATATAGGAAGCAACAAAGCATTCATTGTTTTTTTTTTTCAAGCATGTAATCGCTGCTTTAGAGTCAATGAAATTTGATTAATTTTTATTATTATTTTTTATTGTTGACAGTACATACCTCTGAAGGCATGGTTATACCGGAGTGGCTTTGCCAGGTTTTCCAACACTCGCTTCTCTCTTGATTCCATCGATGATGCTTGTATCCTTTCTCAACAAGAGCTGCTTCGGGAAACTTGTTACCAATGAAAGTTCCAAGCTACTTTTGTCACCTAGGAAAATTGTGCCGTTTCATTGGTTGAGAGAAAATTTGTCATAGAATTTTAGCATTTTCTTGCAGTTGAAAACAAGTTTCCTCATCCACATCCTAATATTGGCTAGTGTGTAACTTATCCGAACAGTGTTAAAGGGGAATCCACCCTTTGTCATAAAATGTGGTTTTTGGAAGGAGAAAAATAAATAAAAGTTATGGCTGCTTTAATTTGAGATTCCTAAGAATATGTAGATTTCATATATCGTCAACTGGGTAGGTAAATTATGACAAGGGGCAAGGACACCATAGGCCATGTGCTTAATTATCACGGATTTGTAGTTTTCTCCTATGTACCCATTCCACTGGGGTAGTAATCTAAATATAACTTGGGTAGTGTATTGTTATATGTCCTCATGAAAGAAAAATATAATTTGAAGTAAAACTTTTGGAAAAGATGACATTTTAACATTTCATGTATTGGAGTACATAGAAGAGTAGTCCCTGCCTTACATCACTATGACATCACATACGTGGCCAATTTGAAGTCGCCATGAGTATAGTGATTAACAATATTTGCAGCTTTTAAAAATTCATAAATTTCTTATTGTTTGTCCATTATTGTTCAAACTTTCCCCTATCAACTTGTCTGATTTTTCTTTATCCTCTAAAACCAAGTTTTTATTTGGGTTGGATTCCCCTTTAAGGCTAGAACTGTATTCAAATTTTAATACTAACTATGAGTTTGGTTCAATCAAAATGACCTTCAATTTAGGAAAATCCTGGATCTACCCCTGGCTGTACTTAACTTCCACACTCTTTTTAGATATTAAATTGAGACCTATGTAGCCATCCATTAAGACAGCTCTAGACTTTTGCATTTGAAATTATCTTGATGTACTCCTTCCAGGTACACAAAGCAAGAAACGTGACTCTGAAACATCCCAATTCACACGTTTTGCCTTAACTTTAGAACTAATTCTAGATGTTCATTTGACCAATGTAGCCATCCAGAAGACTGCTCCTGACTACGACGCAGAGAAGGGGTGTAAGTGGTCCATGCCTCAGATCAAAAGATACTTCACAGCTAAACATGGCATTGAAAATGTAGGTATCTGTAGATGGATGGATGGATAAATAGATAAGGTACAAATAGGTAGATAAACATATTGAGCTGGGTAGGTAGATAGATGTATAGATGTTTTTTGATAGAGAGGGAGATAGGTAAATCAGATCTAGCGTGTTGGGTAGGTAGATAGATATATAGATTGTTCCTTTGATAGAGATAGTAAGACAGACAGACAGATAGATACATGTAGATAGATATATAGACAGACAGATGAAATCAGGCTAGGTAGGTAGATAGAAATATAGATCAATACATAGTTGATGCATATGTCTGTTGATAGATAGATTGGTTGATAGAGAGATATTCATTCTTGGTTGGTTTGTTGAAAATTTAGAAAAAAATGACTATATAAAACATCCAATTTCCCTGTAGGTTGAACAGATGTTTCGGAATATGAACGATATCTTCATCAAGAGCCTCCAGAGTGTTCAGAAGATTATGATCAACGACAAGCACTGCTTTGAGCTCTACGGTTATGACATCCTTATAGATCAAGACCTGAAGCCGTGAGTAATTTAAACTTTTTGTTCATTCAAGAGAGGGGGGGGGTAACCAGTCAAATACAATGGATGTGATGTTGGAGTTAGGGGTGCTGCTTAGAAAATTTTGGTAAATAGAAAATTATTACTAAATAGGTTCATTATTGCGGATTGAAATAATCGCTAGAGGGTATTCATTTGTCTCGCAATCTACTATGGTCAACAAGGAAATTCGTGATCACTCTCGCAAAAAGTGTTCACTGGCTTTCTAGGAAATTCGTGATCACTCTCGCAAAAAGTGTTCACTAGCTTACAAGTTCACGAGCTTTCGAGTGCCGCTGCAACTCTTTATCAAGTGACAAGGATTGTCCGATATCGTACTGTATTTATACTAATCTCCAAGACCGTACGCACAAGCGCGAGAACAATAGGTGGGCACTGATCCGTTGTGTGATTGGTCAGGAGTTATGCAAATTATATGCAAATACGCCGTGGGTCGGCAATATGCAAATGAGACCGCCAATTTTGGTCTCATTTGCATATTGCCGACCCACGGCGTATTTGCATATAATTTGCATAACTCCTGACCAATCACACAACGGATCAGTGCCCACCTATTGTTCTCGCGCTTGTGCGTACGGTCTTGGAGATTAGTATAAATACAGTACGATATCGGACAATCCTTGTCACTTGATAAAGAGTTGCAGCGGCACTCGAAAGCTCGTGAACTTGTAAGCTAGTGAACACTTTTTGCGAGAGTGATCACGAATTTCCTAGAAAGCCAGTGAACACTTTTTGCGAGAGTGATCACGAATTTCCTTGTTGACCATAGTAGATTGCGAGACAAATGAATACCCTCTAGCGATTAGAAGATTATTATCAATTTTTCCAAATTTTGATTCGTTGTCGGAAAAAGGGTAGGGTTATAACATAAATGAACCTGGAGCATGTTTCTCATAGGAGAAAATGGCTGCTAATGGAATTTCATCCCTTGCAACCTCAGAATGATGGTGATTTGTGCAATACAAATGTGTAAAGCTGCGACTCTGTATAGAACCAGCTGGTTGGTTGTCATGACAGTTACGCCACACTTCGGTACTCTATCTTTCTTTGGTATAGTTGATGCTGGATAGAGTACTGATGCAAAAAGCAAGTGATTTCGGACCATGTGATGTGCTGTGGTCTATGTATAAAACCTTGCTCAGCTGTGCATGTACCAACTCATTTTCCAACCCTAAACCTGCCTCTCTCTCCTTCACTAAATATCCTTATCTGTTTATATGACATCTAGATAGATCCTTGTCATGTCATTGGTTGTACTTGTTTGATATCGATCATTCAGCCATTTTTCAACTTCACGATCATCATCATTCATGTAATTTTGGATCAATTAATTGTGCATATATTTTGGATATTGCACGCTCGCCCAAACCACCAGCACTATACATACTCGTGTTTGCAGCGTGTATTACTGTTTGTGGCAATCATCAGACTGCGCTCCAAGGCTGCATGCACTTTTGTATCAAAATTCATAAATGTCAATTGACCATAATAATAAATTGGTACTTATATAGCGCATAATCAATTAAAATTGCTCTCTGCACTTTATGCAAATTTTTCTCCAATATTACAATTACACTACTAAAAAAATAAGTATGTTTTCAAATGTCTTTTAAATGACCATGATCTATTTTTCATATAAAACGAATAATGAATATTGTTCAATTGTGCAATGGACAGAATACTTCATTTGATGAGAAGATGAAATGGTCCATTGCACTCATAAACATTCAATATTTGTATGATATATATCTAAATCACATCCCTTAAATTATCTCAATCTAAATCTTGCAGCTGGTTGATAGAGGTAAATGCCTCTCCATCACTAACAGCAAGCAGTGAAGAAGATTACATCCTCAAGTTTGGTCTCCTGGAAGATGTCCTTCACATCATAGATATGGAAGGAAGGTATGTTGCCTGTATAAAGTTCCTTTGAATTTATCCAAGTAATCTCATTGTCAAGTTTTACATTAAACGGGGAATATGATACCATTTAAAAAAAAATGAAATGAAAAATGAAAATCCATATTTTATTATTCGAAATAGACATTTGGTTGCTTATTCATAAACGTGTGTCTATTACCCTTGTCACATGTGATGTACTATAACTCCACACATTGCCTTATATGATTAAGTCTTTTTGCTGAAGGTATGACAATAGCAATTGCTTGCATTGCTTCAAACACAACCACAGGCATGGGCAAACCCCTATGTCATTCAACTACATTAGGCTGCATAGAATAAATGACTTTGCTCATGATTTCCCAGCTATATTTTGGTTACAAGAACTTGATATTTTGCCTAATCTGAGGTCTTGTGTGTTAGAGTCATTGTAACACCAATGAGAATGTGAAAACACATGATGGGTAGGCAATAATTTGCTTTCATGTTCACCTTCATGTGCCTTGAGCCCCCATGTTTGCTTTTGTTTCAACATCTGATTCTTGCCTCTTTCCCCTGTAGGATGATGGGTAAAGAGAAGCGGATAGGAGGATTTGATCTGATGTGGGACGATGGACCCGTCATGGCTGAAGAGGGCGGTGTGGACTGTATCAGCCCTCCTTCATACTCAACAAACACATTCCTGGGTAAGTACTGGGGACCGTTTCATATAGTCCGGCAGCCAAGGGGGGTAAGGTTGCATTGGAATGTCATAGTTTTTTTTTTAACTGATTTTGACTGGTGAGACCTTCTATTTGAAGAATCTACATGCTGGAGCTCTGTCAGCATTGAGCAATTTGAGATATACGCGAAAATCCAAAATGGCCGCCGGCAGCCATCTTGGATTTTCTGTTTACTGACTTTAGCATACCTAGAAGTTTAGAAACTTGGGAATTACAGGTTTTAGGGGGCGGAGAATCCAAATCTGAAGTTATTTTTGGGAAAAACAATGCATTGATGTCAAAATATACAGATAGCGGCCATTTTCCAAGATGGCCGCCATATAACATGTATTATATTGTTTATTTCCTGTATAGGGTACTTAGAATTTTCAAAACATGTAATATACTGGTTTTAGGGGATGGAGAGTCCAAATCTGAGGTTATTTTGGGGGATATAATCATGCTTCGATGTCGAAATATACAAACAACGTCCATTTTCCAAGATGGCCGCCATATACGTACATGCATTATATTGTTTATTTCCTGCATAGGGTTCCTATAGAATTTTGAAAACATGGAATATACTGGTTTTAGGGGATGGAGAGTCCAAATCTGAGGTTTATTTGGGGATATAACCATGCTTCGATGTCGAAATATACAAGTAGCGGCCATTTTCCAAGATGGCTGCCATATAACATGTATTATATTGTTTATTTCCTGTATAGGGTACTTAGAATTTTCAAAACATGTAATATACTGGTTTTAGGGGATGGAGAGTCCAAATCTGAGGTTTGTTTGGGGATATGACCATGCTTTGGTGTCGAAACATACAAATAGCGGCCATTTTCCAAGATGGCTGCCATAGAACATGCATTATATTGTTCACTTACTTTAGCATACGTGCAATTTTCAAGCCTTGGAATATGAAGATTTCGGGGGATGGAAAATCCAAACCTGATGGTGTTTAAGGAATGTGATCATGTTTTGCTCTCAAAATATAAATAGCGGCCATTTTCCAAGATTTCCGCCTTGGAATATGCACTATTTCGTTTACTTACGAACCTATAATTTTCAAAACATGGAATATAATGGTTTTAGGGGCCAGAGAGTAAAAATCTGTGGTTATTTTGAGGATAGGACCATGCGTTGATGTCAAAATGTACAAATATATGAACATGACGAAAATCTCGCGTTTGAGAGCTGTATACCCCATTTTTCCTTATCATCAAATCTCTTCTCCCAGTAATACAAATCCTATTGCCCTCAAGCATGAAATTTAAGTATAGAAACACCTGTTTCTTGACCTCGGTCCGAAGATAATTCACCCCAGCATCTACGGTCACAGCAGGGGGCCACACACGATGGATTGCAATGTGTTCCGGCGAGCGCATGGAGTTCCATGTATACACGCGTTGATAGAAAGTTTTTCTTCCTTTCTTTCTTTCTTTCTTTCCTTCCTTCTTTCTTTCTTTCTTTCTTTCTCTCTCTCTCTCTTCCTTCCTTCCTTTCTTTCTTTCTTTCTTCCTTCCTTTCTTTCTTTCTTTCCTTCTTTCTCTCTGTCTGGCTGTCTAATTTTTTTCTTTCTAGACTTATTTTTCTTCATCCACCCCTTTCTACACCTCTAAAGAACGTGCATTTGCCAATCATATCTGTAGTGAGGCCTATAAATGTCCTTTTCTCAAAGTTGAGGTGTAGGCCTATACATAGATAATACGTTTGCGATTAAAAAAATAGTTACAGGCATAGTTTGTATTTAAATTATGAATAAGACTTTGGGGTAAAAAAAAAATAATGATTTCATATTTTTGTGCATATCAGCAGCATGATTATTATACTTTGTATGTTGGTATGCCATTACTTCTATTTTTCGAACGTTAAGACTGTATCATTGCGCGAGTGAACCCATTTTCTTGCTGGACGGACAGAAACTATGCATGCATCGCGGTCCTTGCATGCTAAGCATACCGTAATTTTTATTCGCTTACTTTCCTTATTTCAAGGTCGATTTTCTTCGTTCGAAATTGAAAATGGACTAGTATTGGATGTCTGAATGTAATATGCCTTTGAAAACGTGATTAATATCGAATACAATAATTTCATTCCGAAGATCCTTCTACAGGCAGACAAGTCTTACGTAATAGCACAGCTGTTGTTTATCATTTCGTCCTTGGCTCAACGCTCATTTAGCTGGTCCGTGGTGGTGAAATCGAGACAAGGGGATTACCTGGCCAAGATGGGTTTATCGGGGTTGGAAAAGTTGTTTGAGATATTCCAAACACAAATCGGGGTATGAAACCGCAGTTTGCAGTCCGAAGTGAGGTCGAGAATCAAACGGGAAATTTTCGTAATGAGAAGATGGCCACCATAGAACAAGTATTACAGTAGGCCTACCGTAATTATATACAAGCAGATTCCTTATTTATCAGTCATTTTCTTTTTTCTTTTTGGACTAGGTGGAAGGATTAGGATAATAAACAATATTTAGACTTCAATTGAATGAGGCAGTAATTGAAATATCAAGATTAAGTGCAAAAAGTAGGATATCTTAGTTGTTATCGCTACATGTATGATGAGGCATATTAATCATCTGAATCATTTCGAAATTATATCTCTTGAATGACTATTTTGATGGTTGTATGGTTTTTACATATATCACTGTGATGATGCAATAATTACTCCTTAAGATAACTTAGAGTAACCTAAAGTATATGGGAAGGGGTGGGCTGTTTATCCTCTTCTGAAGTAATGGCTTGACCTTGACAAAACAATCTTAATCCTCCTGAAGTGATTAACACATTGCCAAATTTGCTGTAAAATAAATTTAGTTTCAAATGCTTGATTATTTTGCATATCACTGCAACTATACAGTTAAATATTACATATGCATTGCACAGACACTGTTGTCGAAACAGGATTAGACTTGTATGCTGAAAGAAAATGCTTGAAACAACTGTCTTCATTTGAGAATATAAAAAAGGAAAAATCATGTTTCAATATTAATCTCCATTTACGGGACCACTGAAAACATCTCTGATTTGGCCACTAGCAATGAGCCAATTGAAAGCTCTAGTTTACTCAGTTCACGTATGGCATCATCACGTCAGCAACACTGATTCCTATCGACTGCAGCCCTGAATTATTTCTTAGGACTTTCAACACCAATAATGAAAAACGCCCAAACTGTTTATCTAGTCAATTACTTGGTACCATCAGGCTGTATTGCACTATGAAGAGCATGAAGTGTTCTCCTGTAGCTCTTTTCCAGACAGTAGCCTAAACACAACGGCTTACCATATCTAGCACTCAACTGATTCCTTTATGTAGGCAAGATATCTTTACCTCTTGAAGTTCTTTGTTAATTGAGGAACTATGTAATGAGCACAGACAGAGCAAGCAATCACCACAGAGCCCTAACATGATGTCTCTCAGCCGGTGGAAAATCTGAAGTCCTGGGATATTGACCCCGCTGCTGAATGGCCAGCAAAGACAGACAACTTAAGGTGACACCTGCATCAAGATGAGACCTACAGAGTGTTATCCAGGACAAGGAAGTATGAGGTTGGCATGCCATGGAAAAGAGTGGTGCAATGTCAAAAGGCTGATGGTCAACAGATCGCAAAGTGGGGCCTCCTGACAGAACCTTAGCGCTTCTTTAGCTGAATTGGATATTAAAGGGGGAAAAGGAGAATGTTGAGCCAAGTTTCCACCAGGGCCTGCAAAGGTCGGGACCCTGCTAGTAATTTTGTGGCTGAATCATAATTACACATCGGGAGCAGTTAAGTAAAAAAAATCTCCTTGCCCAGAATGGCGATGAGGAATATTTACAAGTATGTTTCGACATCAAAGCATATATCCCCAAACAAACCTTAGATTTGGACTCTCCATCCCCTAAGATCAGTATATTCCATGTTTTGAAAATTCTAGGTACCCTATACAGGAAATAAACAATATAATGCATGTACGTATATGGCGGCCATCTTCAAAAATGGCCGCTAGCTACTTGTATATTTTGATATCGAAGCATGGTTAAATCCCCAAATAAACCTCAGATTTGGACTCTCCATCCCCTAAAACCAGTATATTCCATGTTTTCAAAATTCTATAGGAACCCTATGCAGGAAATAAACAATATAATGCATGTACGTATATGGTGGCCATCTTGGAAAATGGACCTTGTTTGTATATTTCGACATCGAAGCATGATTATATCCCCAAAATAACCTCAGATTTTGACTCTCCATCCCCTAAAACCAGTATATTCCATGTTTTGAAAATTCTAGGTACCCTATACAAGAAATAAACAATATAATTCATGTAATATGGCGGCCATCTTGGAAAATGGCCACTATTATTTGTATATTTCGACATCGAAGCATGGTTGTATCCCAAAATCAACCTCAGATATGGACTCTCCATCCCCTTTAACCAGTATATTCCATGTTTTGAAAATTCTAGGTATCCTATACAGGAAATAAACAATATAATGCATGTTATATGGCGGCCATCTTGAAAAATGGCCGCTATCTGTATATTTTGACATCAATGCATGGTTTTTTCCTCAAAATAACTTCAGATTTGAATTCTCCGCCCCCTAAAACCTTTAACTCCCAAGTTTTTAAACATCTTGGTATGCTAAAGTGAGTAAACAGAAAATCCAAGATGGCTGCCGGCGGCCATTTTGGATTTTCGCGTATATCTCAAATTGCTCAATGCTGACAGAGCTCCAGCGTGTAGATTCTTCAAATAGAAGGTCTCACCAGTCAAAATCAGTCAAAAAAAAAAACTATGACATTCCAATGCAACCTTACCCCCAATATCAGGGTTTGGCTGCCGGACTCATAAAGCTGTTCGTATCAAGTCAAAGAGTGACTTTATGAAGGACTGGTGAACCTTTCTTGTGGTCAATGTTATCACTATTAAATGTTCAGTGGTGATTATTTGGCGAGTTAGAAAGGTTCACCATTCATTCTTAAAGTTGCTCTTAACTTAAACACCCATCCGAACCAGGTATGGAAAGCCAGCAACACCCTAATTTGTCTGATAAGGTAATGCTCCACGCGTAGAATTCTCAAGACACAATACGCTTGTGCATGTGTATCATTGATCACATGTTTCTTTTTTTTTTTGACAGAGGGAAAATGTGTATTCATAGATGATAAATGATGTTGCTGGCTTTCCTTATAAGAAGTGAAATTTATTTAGAATTAAAAAATATCAGATGGGCTCAGAAAGCAGCAAAATTGAAAATATTTTGTTTGCCAGGTTTTAACCAGGAATCTACTGTCAAAGTTGTGAATAAATCAATACATAGGAAGGTACAACAGTTCAGTTATTAGATCAGTAATCAGGGGCTAGATTCAAAGCAAGTTGATATTCACTCATCCAACTTCTTGTTTATCTGTTACATATTTTCATATTATTACTAGATAAAATAGGATTCATTTACTGTGTATGGGATAAAGTCCAGTAAATATAGGGCTCAGGTTATTCCACTGCTGTGCATTTCAGGAAGGACCCCTATACATCATACTAAAAGTCCCAAGAAATCCAAGTATGGCAATAAACTATAGTTTCAGGAAAAATAATCCAGATAATTTGAACCAAGGATCATGATAAATAATTTCATTGTTCATTTTGTATTTAATGAAAACTGCAAACATATCAACCTTATTGCATGTTATGCAAACATGCATCATAGAAAAATCTATTTTTTCTACCTTTATGACAGCTAAGTTAGTAGCATCAATATCTCATGCTTGGATTTTTTGGGGGACTTTTAGGGGATCTTCCTGTGGTGAAATAAATCATGTTGCAATTAGTGGCGGGTTTCTCCCATAATTCTGACTAGTTGACTTCAAGTGAATGAAGAAAATTTCTTGCTGAATTGAAATGTATATTCATTCTTTTCTTTTGCTGTAGGCTGCCACAATGACAGGAAGAGACAACTTAGGCAACTCTTCAAACAGCTAGCTGCTCAACGCAAAACGTGACACCATCTCATTGTGAATAGACTGTCGTTTCCAAATTGCCTTATGCCTGTGTGCTATTTGTTGAAGTCAGATGAAGTTTGTGCAATGCAACTCCTAGATAATGATATCAGTAGATCTGATGCTGTTGAGTAGATAAGTGTTAACTCATCCACTTAAGATGGAAGATACCTCCTATAGTCATCATTGATCATGGGATAGAGTTAGATAAATAAGAAGTCTCTGGTCCGAATCAGGTAAAGGAATGTCTGATTCAATCTGCTGGGCCCCAAAGATGCACTTATATGGATAAACATTCACAGTATATTATCTGGTACCAGCAAAATGTAATCCACTCCCCCTGAGAGCTCAGGTTCTGATTTCTACCCAGCTCTCTCTTCATAAACGAGATGCTGTGCCATCGCAATTCGCTGGATTCACAATACAGCGCACCACCTATCGTTTGCTATGGACAGGCTGAAATTCGCAATGCCCCATGGGAAAAGGTTGACATCTCTTGCACGCATGTATGCGATATGTGCGCACCACCTATCGTTTGCTATGGACAGGCTGAAATTCGCAATGCCCCATGGGAAAAGGTTGACATCTCTTGCACGCATGTATGCGATATGTGCGCACCACCTATCGTTTGCTATGGACAGGCTGAAATTCGCAATGCCCCATGGGAAAAGGTTGACATCTGTTGCACGCATGTATGCGATATGCTGCTGCACTGGCGGACGCGGTTCAGTTGTTTTGCATGAAATTCTGCTGTTTATTAGGGTCCAGAAAGTGGGAGTAATTATAGTGGAATTTAAACCTTTTTTTTTAAACCTGATGTCTACCCCTGCAAGCGATAGATGGCGCACCGCATTGTGAATCCACCATATTGACCATATAAAGCTTGTGAGGAGTAGATTATTGCGATAACAGTGGTTAGATTCCTTATGAGACTACTTGCCAAAGGTATTGAGGCACACATTAACACAACATTCGTGCAGTTGTTTTAGCTTCATAAAGCCTTTTAATAATTACAAAAGTACTGGTCAATATACATATTGTACATTATGATAGCTTCTGTGAAAAAAAAAATGCAAAATTGAACAGAAGTTAAGCTTTATACATGTATTTACAGTGTTCATATTTTTGAAGCTAGATCTATTTCCGACTTCTCTTTACATTTTTTTATAATTGCCATATTATATTTCTCAAACTTTTAACTTTGGCCCTTTTGGCTGTCCATGTGGTATAATATGGGTTTTAACTACCCCTCTGTTTGTCAATATTTGATCATATTACAGTATTCATAAGAAAAATTCCCATCAATATATTAAAAGAAATGAAAACTTGTACGTTTCTGTACGTACTACATTGACGTACATTTAATATGGTATCAAAAGTGACAGCTATTTTTTGACTGGCCGTGAAAATTTTCATGTATTAAGAGCTGGATGTAAACATAATCTTTGCCTTAAAAGTGGTTTTTGATGGAAATCTAATTAATTGCCCAATTAGTGATGTGAAATGATTTGTATGTTGATATTCGAAAGGTACGATTAAAACCATTTTCAATATATCACTTTCTTGTAATGTGTGCATCAAATCGGTTTAAGTTTAAGTCCACCCCAGAAAATGTGGATTTGAATCAATAGAGAAAAATAAAACTAACATAATGCTGAAGATTTCATCAAAATCGGATGTAAAATATGAAAGTTATGACATTTTAAATTTTCGCTTATTTTTCACAAAACGGTTATATGCACATCTCAGTGACATACAAATGAGACAGTCGATGTCTCTCACTCATTTTTTCTTGTTTTTTACCTTGTGAATTTTACAATATTTCATTTTTTTTACCGATTTGAAAATTAGGGCCAACTTGACTGAACCATTTAGTATCAATATAATGCTAATTCCACTTGTTTAGGGAGGAATTAATCTTTGTTTCACTTGACAATGAGGAGAAAATTAGAATATTTCATATAAGAAAATACAAAAGAAATAGTGAGTGGATGATGTCATCAGTTTCCTCATTTGCAAACTGACCAGGATATGCATTAACTGTTTTGTAAAATTGTGAAACTTAAAAATGCCACAACTTTCTTATTTTACATTGAATTTTGATGAAATTTTCAGTGTTATACTTGTTGGATTTTTCTCTTTTTATTAAAATCAACTTTATGTTGGTGTAGACTTGCCCCATAACTTATAAGTAGGGAAATTATATCAGAAGACATGCATAGAAATAATCACTGAAACATGTGCAAATATGGCCTTGAAAAACTTTCACAAATATATCTGGCTCGGAATTGACAACCCCTCTGATGAAAAGTTAAAAAGCAGAAAAATGAAAATTGGTAAATGTTAGATGAAAATTGGTGAATGTCAGATGAAAGAATTTTCAAAAAGAGCAGCTCCATCAGATTTCCAAACTTGTAATTTTCAACCCCTTCAACAAGATGAAAGAATCACGTTCCATTACATGGGGGAACTGCTAACATATGTCACAATACATGACATTTGCATGATTTTGGGAGCCCTGATTTGTTCGCAAGTAGATTGCGCATCAAATAGCGTCACGTAGCACCATGTCATGAAATACCAGACCAGTGTAAGGTAATGCTTGAGGTTCAGTGCCAAAATATTAGAATTCTTAGTTTAATTTTGGAGACAATTGACGTTAACTATTCGTAAATTGTGCACAACCTTGTCGGGCCACGTTACGTGGGGCACACATATCACAAGTTAGTGAAGAGGTTACGCCTTAAAAGGCATGCACAGTTTGGCTGTAATGAACGGAAATTCACAAATCATCATGGAGTCCGACTGTATGCCCCAATTAATGACAACGAAGTGAATGACGTGACAGTGCATGAACTATTCGTAAATACTGCATGAAAATGCTGTGCCTACATGTATGCGTAAATTTGCACTCTGAGGCACTTTGTGGCCCACATTGTCACATATTAACGAGATTGTGCACATGAGGGAACCAACATCATGCAAGTGTCATAGTAGCATTAGTCAGATTTCCCTGATTTCAATTTTGAATGTATATCATCAAACAGAGAAGGCCATGACCAGGGCTCCGTAACACGAAGGTTTGCAATCAATCGCTAAATACCAATGACCAATCAAGATCATCGTTGCATGCGCGCTCTGTTTAAAATACTGACCGGGAACCAATCAGTGCGGTTCTTTCGCATTTGCAATTCATCGCAAACCTTTGTGTTACGGAGCCCTGGACTATTGTCACTGCTATGAGCAACATCATCTAAACAATTTATCCTGACAAGAATCCTTTAAAAAATGTTTGCTGTTACACAAGATAGTTGTACAAGCATTTGTTATACTGAAATAAAGCCATTTGATTGGAACATAAAGTTTGGTGATGCTAGCTTTTGTGTTCTGAAACGGGCCCATGCTCTATTTCAGATACCGAAGTATATATACCACAGGAATGCGAAAATTCAAGTTATAAATAAGCTACAACCAGTTTTCTGAGTCCCATTTCATGAAGATTTGTTATAATAACATATTTACTATCAGCCAATCAGATTAAAGGATTTCAGTAGCTTTTCACTATTATAACGGTTTTATGAAATAGGCCCCAGATCAAGAAATGGCCCGTCTATCTTGCTTCTGCCCCACCTACATCCATCAAGTCCTCGTCTCCATGGGCGGCCATGCTCCTCTCTGCAGCGAGCTTCTCCAGCCTGACCGTATAGAAACCGTTAAAGTCTAACCTATGGATGATATTCATCATGTTGTGCTCGCAGTTGGCCGTGCTGAACAGGCTCAACTTGTCGAGGAGTGAAATGAGAAGCGACGAGAAGTTGGAATCAAAGTTGTGGACGGTGTTGGCGAAGTCGTCGCTGGCGTTGATCTGTTCAATGTGCTCACTCACCACCTGTAGAGAGAGAGGAAGATAGGAAATTGGAACATATTTTTCGTTGTAAGGCAGACATAATGGCCCAAATTCACAATGGTGGTTTTTTAAAACCATCAGTTGAACCCATGGTTCATGCAGATTTCCTGTATAAATTATGCTTATTTACTGCGTATATTAAAACGTGTCCAATGCTGATGCATGCTTTTGTCACGGTGAGCCAAATTGATGCCTGTTGCCACGGTTAAGTATGCTTTTTTATTCATGAGTCCACTGTTTGAAGAGGACTCATTAATTCATCAATTGTTACAGGAAATTATTTGAACATAAAGATAGCCCTCTTCAGAAAATACCGACTGTCATTCTGAGGGATTCTGGGGGTATTCCAGAGTATAAATGTTAACTTGAATCATAATGCAAGTGCAAATGGTAAAATGCAGTACTACCAATGTCTAGTTAGTGGCCAGTGGGTGATATCAAGTCCAGTGTTGACCTTTTGGTGTTGGTGTTTGGTCAATTTTACACGATTAAAACACCAAACATAAATTGAAGATGGCCCCGAAAAGTCACTCACTAGTTGTTGAGATGTCAATAATGTGATCTGGATCAGTTTTACAAACTCTGAATAAGTTTTGGAGCTAGGGGAAGCAATCCAAATTTCAACACCAATGCCAACACAGACTTGAAATCACCCAGTACGGCACACCACACTAAACTTGTTACCTTTGAGACTGTCCTTCTTCTCTCAGAGTCCTGCTTATCCCTGTCCTTATCACTCTTTGGTGGGGTACCAGCATCGACAAGCAAGCTAACCTCTGCATCAACATTCATCGTTTGTGTAACTCTCTGTATAAAAAAGTTAAAATTCACTGTTACGGCCTGTTATAGCTAGATAATTTCACACATCATCGTACCATTGAAACAGAAATGAATGTCTGATTTATGGCTGTTGCTATATGGTCAAATAGATGAGATTTGGCAAATAAATTTATTGATTTAGCCATTACCCCATTGAGCCCATGAAAACCTGTGAACATGGCATGATTTGTGTATCATACTCAATTCTCAATGGGGCTACAGGGGGTGGGCCTGATTGCTCTCCACCCCCCCATGATTCTTCTTGTAGTAAACAAAAGGGGAAGCAAAAATCTAAAATTAAAGTAAAAAGGAAGAGGAGGAGTACCAGATAGAAATATCTAGGTCACGTGCATGAAACTCTGCCAGATATTTCCCATATATCTACATGTATTATTCAATTCGATTGCAAAAAAAATATATATCTATATATATCATCTTGAATCAAGAGCAGTTAGCTATATCTTGAGTTTTCTAGCAAAAACATTTGTTAATTCCTATGCATATGAAATCAAGCAAACGACAAGCAGAAGCAATTGCTACTTTCTATGCATCTGGTCCATTAAGTTGACATTAGCCCATGACGTGTGCATGTACAGGTTTATTAGACAAGCTGGTTGTATCTAAACAAGGATTAGACCACGTGGGATGAGACAAAACCGAATCTAGACTAATCAGCAAGTTACCCTATTCAGTGACCTTTGACCTGGTTTGAAGACACTCCATTCGATTCCTTTTCATCAAACCATGTAACAGAGAACAATTTTTTCTCAACTTTGGAATCTGTTTCCGGCAATGATATTCTCTTTTTACATTTTAACATCAGAAGTCTCAACAAAAACTTTGATCGTTTGGATTTTTTCACAAAGCAGCTAAAGTTCAATCATTCTATCTTAGGAATTAGTGAGACTTGGCTTAAAGACACGCCATCCTCTTATTTTTCTATGAATGGTTTTAACTTTGTTTCTTCTAGTCGCATTGGCAAAAGAGGTGGTGGAGTGGGAATTTATGTCCCGGTTGATTTTAACTTTGAAGTCATCGGAGAGTTGACGCAAATATCTGATGCATTAGAAACTATCTTCATTGAAATTAAATTAAAAAGCAAGGGTAATATGATAGTTGGAGTAGTATATAGACCTCCACATTCTAATTCTAGCGAATTCATTGAATCTATACACCATATATTTTCTTCCTGCTCTCTTACTAACAAATCCTGTGTAATTATGGGTGATTTTAATCTTAATCTCCTCCAGCATCATGAAAACTCAGACTGTCAAGACTTCCTTGACTTGCTTATTCATTCGTCCCAACTATTACCAAACCTACTAGAATAACTGAATCATCAGCCACTCTAATCGACAATATTTTTGTTAACAAAACGAATACCGGTAACGTAAAATCTGGGATTATAGTCAGCGACATTTCGGACCATTTTCCTGTTTATAACTTAATATCATATCCAATCTCATCCTGTCTGCCTGCATCAGCCAACAACATTAAGACTCGCAACTTTTCGGAGGATAACGTTAACAATTTTATTAGGGCACTTGCTGTTGCTGAATGGAACTCTGTATATGCCACAGACAATGCTGATTCGTCTTTCGATAACTTTATGGATATCTTCATGCATAACCTCAATTCTTCTATTCCATTCCGCAGAAGCCGTGTTTCTAACTATAAAAAAACTCCTAAGCTTCCGTGGATTACCAAATCGCTACTCAAATCTATAAATAAAAAAAATAACCTCTTTTATAAATACAAAACTACTCCAAACACCACAACCAAATCCAAGTATACTAGATATCGTAATATTCTAACAACTTCATTGCGACTAGCTAAAAGAACTATTACTCCTCACAATTCGATGCTCACAAAGGCGATTTAAAAAAGACGTGGAAAGTTATAAATGATGTCTTGAAAACTAAGGTAGTCTCAACTCCTATTTCCAGAATTCTAGTTAACGAAACCGAAGTACAGGATCCTCTTGCAATTGCTGAGGAATTCAACAACTACTTCGTCAACATTGGTCCAAATTTGGCGCGAAATGTCTCTGAACCTAATTGTAATTTCAAACAGTTCTTAAAAACGCCAAACCCTCAAACGCTGTTTCTAGATCCAATTCTTGAGCATGAAGTCTTAGACATAGTGAACAATCTGAAAATAAACAAAAGTGCTGGGTTCGATAGTATATCCAACTCTTTGCTTAAAAAAACAATTACAGAAATTTTATCTCCCCTAACATATGTTTTTAATTTATCATTGTCTAATGGAACTGTGCCGAAAAAAATGAAAACTGCAAAAGTTATACCTATTTTTAAAAAGGGTAGTAAAGAAGACCTCGGAAACTACCGCCCAATATCACTTTTAACTGCACTTTCCAAGATTTTGGAAAAATTGATTTATTCTCGCACAGTGAAATTTCTTACAAAATATGAAATCTTATCCGATACCCAATTTGGTTTTCGACAAAATCACTCTACAACTCATGCCCTTCTTCTATTTTTGGATAAAGTTAGCCGCGCAATTGATAAATCTTTTCATACCGTTGGAATTTTCCTGGACTTCTCCAAGGCCTTTGATACCATCAACCATGATATATTATTGTACAAACTGAGCAATTATGGTGTACGAGGAAAGGCCTTGGAGTGGTTCAGGAGCTACCTAACGGACCGCAACCAATCTGTGAGTATTAATGGTGAGGATTCCTACTTCAGACAAATATCCTGTGGCGTTCCACAGGGATCGCTGTTGGGGCCTTTGCTCTTTATTCTTTATATAAACGACTTTCAATATTGTTCTGAAATCATGTCATTCATCCTCTTTGCGGATGACTCCAACATATTCTACTCCCATCACAACCCTCAAACTCTCCTTGATACTGTTAATGAAGAGTTAAAAATGGTTCAAAGTTGGATAAATGCCAATAAACTATCTCTAAATGTTAATAAAACTCACTACATGCTCTTCAGTAATTCACTCTCAACACTTCCTGGCAATTTATTTATACATGATACTCCTCTTGACCTAGTTGAGTCAACAAAATTCCTTGGCATATATATAGATTCTAATTTATCGTGGAAGACTCACGTGAACTACTTATGTAAGTTGCTGTCTCGAAATGCGGGAGTTTTAAATAAACTGAAACATGAATTTCCTCACCATATTCTATTATCACTTTCCTTTACTCTCATATCATCCTACCTCAACTATGGTATTTTAGCCTGGGGCAATGGGGCAAAATTCCTGCTTGATAGGATTTTATTACTCCAGAAATGTGCAATCAGAAATATTAACTGTGTTGGTTACCTATCTCATACATTTCCATTATTTCTAAAAAACAAACTACTCCGTATTTCTGATCTTTATACCTATAACTTAGGAATTTTTATGTATCAGTTAAATGCAAATGATATACCTTCTGTTATTGCCTCCCTTTTTTCAAAAAATAGTAGTGTCCATGGATATCCTACTCGGCAAAGTAATCTGTTTCATCTTCCTCGTGTAAGAACTTCATTTGCCAAAAGGAATATCACTTTTACAGGCCCTAAATTTTGGAATGCCCTCCATGATGATCTATTACATTCACCCTCAATATATGTCTTTCGACGAAAGCTGAAACACCATCTTCTCAAGGACTATACTTAGCACGAACACAGTTGTGTACCTTTTTAATTAGTTATAGCCTCATTCCATTTGCTCTACTGGTTTATACCAAATTGATTTTTTTTTTATGTCTTATTCTTTCATTGCTCCTCTATCGTCGTTGCGCGTGGGTTGTCTTAATCCTTGGAAGATGTCCATTCATCTTATTGCTGCCTTATGCCATAAATTTTCCATTTCCCACTCTTAGCAATGTTTATTTCCATTTTCCTACAGGCTCGAATTCAATTCAATTCAATGCCTTCACCTCACATTTTCTTTCACTGTCATTATATTACAACAATTTACAAGAATGCATTTTAGTACTTTTTTTTTCTAATATATTAAGTATACTTTTCATATTTCACGACATTTATTTATGCTTACCTATAATAATTTGTATTGTATGATATTATTGTTTGTTTTGTATAATATTATTGTTGACACTGTTGAAAGTGTGGTATGCTTGATATGAATAAAAACCTTGAACCTTGAACCTACCTGTATGCAGTTGGCAAAGGTGACACATACGAGCATGAGTTTGCTGACATTCTTAATGATGTCTGGATTGGTTAGCATACAATCCTTGAGGCACTTATCCAGGAAGTCGGTGTGGTGTGACAAGACATCATCGATGTTGGACACCTAGGGGGAAAAAAACAATCAATTACAATTTATCTCTCTCTCACTCGATACAAAAAGGTTACAAAATACATGGAAAGATTAACAAAATAAAAAAATAAGACTACTTGTGGTAGTCTTGGAATAGCTGACCAGATCATTGTCACTCCCATAATATATGCATACTTCAGTAATGTCCGAAGTTGATCTGGGGCAATTTCATAAAATATGGATGTCCGACCCCATGTAAGTGAGACCTTCATGAAATTTTCTGTCTCTGATTTCTTGTTCTTTTGACAGTCTGTAATCTTCTCAAATGACCATGACTTGGTCAGTTCATGAAGTGAAGTCAAACTTGAGAAAAATGGGGGTTGCATGTACAAAAAGGTTGATTATTTCCCGGCATTGCCCTCTGTCAATTTTTTTTACCCATCACAAGAATGGACCATTAAATGTAGTCTCTGTGACCTTTGACCTCATGACCCCCAAATCTACTCACATCTTGGTCACTCCTATAATAATGCAAGGGCAAAGTTTATAGTTCATCCTCGATCAGCTTTTTAATCTAAGCAATAACTGCACATTTTCATGTAATGTCAAATGTGATCTTTGACCTCATTACCTCAAAATCTGATCAAATTAATTTTACTCATATATGCATACAGTACATAAGCCTAGTTTAAATGGTGATTCCTTCAGTAGAGCATAATTTATTTTTTTTTAGATATTTCAATTATCTCTCTAAGTTATAAACATTAAGTTTAGTATTCCTTAAACTTCTCAGGTCATCATCACCCCTAGTATATGCATACTTGGGCCAAGTTTAAAGTTGATCCCTAAAACAGTTCTTTAGTTGGTGAGAAAGAAAACAAGAGGGTTGAACTATGAATAGCCAACTGTGGCACAAATCTCATTTAGTTCCTGTTCAAATCCTCAACTCATTTGACACTTAAATTATTCATAACTGTTTGTGAATAACTGAAGAAAGTACTTTTCCTCATCATGGAAGCAAAGGAAAACAAAATTATAAAGATAGGAAATATACAATATATGAAGGGGGGCATGTCTGCCCATCTATGTAAGTTAAAGGGGAATCCAACCCAAATGAAACCTTGTTTTTATAAGAAAAAGAAAAATCAGACAAGTTGATAGGTGAAAGTTTGAACAACATTGGACAAATAACAAGAAAGTTATGAATTTTTTAAAGTTGTAAATATTGGTAATCACTATACCCATGGAGACTTCAAATTGGCCACTTATGTGATGTCATAGTGATGTAAGGCAAGGACTACTCTTCCATGTACTCCAATACATATTATGGCTAAAATGTCATTTTTCCCCCAAAGTTTTATTTCAAATTATATTTTTCTTTCATGAGGACATTAAACAATATACTACCTGGGTTATATTTAGATTACTGCCCCAGGGGAATGGGTACTTAGGAGAAAACCACAAATCCCTGATAATAAAGTACATGGCCTATGGGAAAGTTGTCCTTGCCCCTTGTCATAATTTACTTACCCAGTTGCCAATTTGAAATCTACATGGTATTAGTGATCTCAATTTTAAAGCAGCTATATTTTTCTTATTGCTTGTCCGATTTCTTTCAAACTTTCACCATTCTGTTTAATTCATTTTTCTCCTTCCCAACACAACATTCTATGGCCAAGGCTGGATTCCCCTTTAAGATGTAATATGAATATTATTTCACAAAAATTTTCAGTTGATAATGTTCTTTACATTCTTATAAGTGTGCCAAAAATCTCAAAAAATACATATGATTTTCTTGGAAGAAACCTTGGCCATTCATTTTCAGACTGAACACACAAAAAAGGAGCCCCATGTCTGCGCACCCATTCACTTTACAAACGATTCAGGGATTTTGATGAAAACGGGCTGCATTTTGGAGGCCATCAAATGAAATGGCTGAAATTCATTATTTTCCCACCATTTTGAGTTGGATACTTTATTGAATATCTTTCTATGTGTAAAGTTTGTGGTCGGTGTGCGTATCTTCTTTTTGCTAGAATCTCGAAGATACGCATATGCACAGACAAGTGGGACTGCGCAGACTTGGGGAACCTTACCATACAGAGATTTGTTAATATATTTTTGCTTCCCATTATTTCAACACAGAGTTATACTGTTATTAAACTGGACTTCAGAATGCATGCCACTGCCTCTGGCAATCATATACGATGGGTGAATGCATAATTCTTTTTCTTGACATCAAAACATACCCTCCTCAAGTTGTCTTGCAGTATATGCCAGTGGGGCTCAACCACTTCAAACATCATGTAGTACTGAAGGTTCTGAACTAAGTGCAGCATGCGCTGACGGAGGGCAAAGGCCACTGCGTACCATCGAGACGAATAGAGAGTGAACCGCTTCGCTTCCTTGTTCAACAGCCAGATACTGAGAAAGAGAGAAATTAAAAAATGAAATCTATGAAACTAAATAAGGCAGTAACCGACATAGAAAATACAATGCTCAGAATCAATCTCCATTCTTACTTGTGCCTCTAATATGAAGTATCACTTGTTAAATTACCAAATGTCATACATTCTAACAACAATAACTGCATTTACATGCGCTTTTTCCAGAGGAAACAAAGCGCTGTTAACCATGAACACATATCTGTGCATCCACTGGAGTGCCACTCTTCGAAAAAAAGTGGCACTCGCTGATTACAGTGAGTGGCATAAAATTAGTTAAGGTTTATAATCACATAGATATCTTTTTAAGATGCTTTTGAAGAGGTCAAAAGAAGAGATACTGTATCATCTCATAATACACTGAATGAAAATTTTAGGCAACTACTTTGCTATTTCCTCATGCCAAACGGCTGATATACATCATATGACAAAAACTTTTCAAATTCAAATAAAAATTTCATTGTTATTACTTACTTGCACAGTGTTCTTTCAACATGCTTACAGTAGAAGAGATGTCGAAAGAGCATCTGATACTTGGTTAAAGCCTGGGGGAAATGTTGAAAGAAAAAAAAAATTATATTGCTGAATGTAAGAGCCATATTCATTTCATATCTTTACACTGTACTTGTTTGTTGCAGTGTATATATTTTATCTTTACCTCAATCACGATGCATTAGAGCCCAAAAGTTTTTAGCAAGATTGACTACAATAGGTTCAATTTGTGAGCATATTTGTTGCTCAATTCAATCATTGCTGTCTTGGAATATTATAGCATGGGAAAGAATATAGAAACCAGAAGAAACATACAAAATTTGACATTTTCATAATTTCAGCTCTAAGTTAAACAGGGGAGCATTTCATGACAGGGTTTGTCGGACAAAACATCCGACAAATCCATTTTTATCTGACAGTTACCATAGTAATGGTGGCTCATAGCCAATCAAAATCAAGGAAAGTTGTCAGACCTGACCTGTTTTGTTTGGCTTGTTGGACAAAAATGTTGATGAAACGCTCCCCTGGACTAGCGAATACAGGCCAATGTGACTTTGTATAGATATGTAAGATAACCATAGTCCAAGTCCCCGTTTGGCTTTCTTGTCAGATCAGACACAACAGTACTCCACTGCTAAAACGACATGGTTTACATGGTCCAAACTAATTTTTTATATAATAACATACCTTTCTGCTGAGTATGAGTGATTCTGGCCACCTCACAACATAGTCAAAAGAGAATGCTTCTAAACCAGAGATGTTAAGCTCCGTTGGGTCCATTTCATGAAGCATGGCTGAAAAGAAGATATGAGGGGGAAAAAGATGGGTTACTTGAAGAACAAGTTCAAGACAAAGTATTACACGTTTGTTAAAAGAGAGATAAGTTGAAGTGATCTTTCAAAGGTGGTTCAATCATCATAGGAACAAGCTATTTTCGCGTAGTATACAATGAAATGTAGCTTTGACCTTTGACTCCCAACATCTAATTAGGGTAACGTTACATAAACATTAGCGATTCATCGTATGCTTGTTTCTCACAAATAATTGTCCATTGTAGTCAACGCAATCGATCATAAAAAAATGTTCTACGATGGTTGCTAAACTTTGTGATACGGGCGCCAGATCATATCCACTCTGTTTTATTTAAATTGTTTTGTCAAATGGCAGCTAATTCACTGTGGGACTTCACACCGATGCAAGGTACTTCATTATCCCATAATAGCTGAGGAACTGCTGACAGAAATAACTGTTGAAGTTTCAAAGTAACAATACAAATATCAGATAAAAGCAAGTTTGATGGTTGAATAATAAAAGAACGAATTGAATTGAAAGTTACCGCCAAACACACAAGCACACAGGTAAATATATAGGAGGACTCCAAGAGAATGGCCTATCCCATGCTAATTATATTGCAGTACCTGGTAGGTGTTACATAAAGCAGTTCGTAAGATATGAATGACTTTACGCACAACTGGTAACCCTTCCTCATGCCAAGTGATATCCCTATGTAATTGAGTTATGACCTAAGAACATATTCCAGATGTACCTAACTTTATGAACAGCTTTATGAAACATCCACCTGCTTAAATTCCACAATCAATGCTTCAAAAATATTTTTCATATCATTGATTACCTGCATCAGAGAGAAAAAATAACTTGCCTACTGACTATTGTGTAATCAGTGCAATTATAAATAAGCAAATTTTCACTGAAACACATGCAACTAAACCAAATAATACCTACCCTTTTCTTGTCTGGATTCAATGGACAAGATTCTAAGCAGCTGTGTGTTGAGGTCATAAGGTAGGAGATCAACTCTATAATGAACAGAAAAAATACAGACATACATGCATATTTTCCATTCATAAAATATGATTTAATAATAAAGAAGCACAGTGTCTTTCAAAATGGAGAAAAAAATGTACATTTGCAAGGCACTAAAAAACAGTCCATTAGATAAAATGAACAAAATGTATTATGTAGTAAAAGTTGCACAGCATCTCTGTTTTGCTTTTTTCTTGATATTAACTGGCAAACAAAAAGAATACATCTGTTAGCTTCACTTGCATTACACAATTTGATATATCAAAAGTGCTGATTTACATGAGATGAATGATTTTTCAAAAAAAAGAGAAAAAAATCATTTATAATATCAATGAGAACCTTGTTATTCATTTCATTTGTGATAACCCTAACCATCTCATAACAAAGTTTCATTAATGAACAAATTCTTACTAAACTAACCTTGACCCAGTAACCCTGATGTCATACTCATCTAATTTCTGAATAACAATTACAATAATGTTTAACATAATATTGATTGAGAAATCTATCTTGAAAATTAAGAAAAAAAGCTCTTTTTACCTCAGTCACATTTACTCTACAGTGGCCGTACAGCGAGTCGAGGACAGCCGTTTCAATATCTTTTTCGTACCAGCTACATCTAGGTGGTTTGAATGAAAATGAATAAAACCGCTGGCCGCCGTAGAGCAAGTGTGACTGAGGTGTTATGACCTTGACATTGACCTACTACTAGGTATTAAAGTTACCTGAGATCATCTTTGAAAGGGTCTGAGTTAGCCTGACTGGTCCTGACAGCCAGCTCTAGAAGAGATTCTAGTCTGCTCGGTATGATATCATCAACTCTCTTCTTCATCTCCTCCTCTGTAATGTCCATCAGATGAACAAAGAAGTCTCCTTGCTCCAGGAGGAAGTACCGCTTGATTGAACTGCAAATACATAAATGTATATACAACTCAAGTTTAGGTATAGTTGCAGCAACAATGATTTCATGAGAAAGTCTTACAAATCAAGGTTAATTGTCACATATGGTAGATGAAGGTCTGGTTAATTTTCATAACTCTACGACATTGCTGACATTGCTGGAAAATAACCATACTGAAGATCACTCATACAGATCAGCACAGGTATTACCATTGCTTTGAAAAAAAAGACCTGATAGCTGGCGTGAATGCTCTGTTTGTTTTGTCAATTTCTCAGACTCTACACAATTTCTATCAGAATCACTCGCACATATATTTTATTCATACATATAACTATTTGGTGGTTGGCTCACTGCATTTTGTTCGAACTGATATTTGGATTGTTACCACAACTGGTAGATATATCTAAAAAATTTTATTGTACAAATCATGACATATATATACATGTATATATTACTTGTCATTATGAGTATTCATTTCCATCTGGGGTGATATAAATTGAAAATTGGAATAAAATACTGTTATAACTTGCGCTATATGTCACAAAGTTATACCGCCACTAAAACTCATACATTTTGGTATTCTAAGAAGTGATGTAACTGTGTTTTATGTTTGGATATGACCCCACCCCCTGCAAACAGGAAGGTGATGAAAATACACCCTTTATGGCCACAGAAATTTTCACATATTTTAGAGATCCCTCTTCTCATCTTCAAACTTCAAGGGCAGCAGACCTCATATTTTAAGGGATGTCATACAAACATAAACAGTGAATTCCATCTACCCTAAATGAAGGATAAATATCCTTTATCATTTCACACCTATTTGCTCATGATAATCAGCTTCTTGGTGCATGAATAGGTAAACATTAACTATGAAAAGTAAATCTAAACTTCATGATGCAAGATGAAAAAATATCTGATTTCAGCAATCAATTGTAAATATGTAATTAATTGCAAGACTTGTAATTGACTTTGGGACCTGCGATTGATTTTCAACACATTGCAAATTTCTTGCAACACCTTATAGGCATAATGCACAATATTCAATTGGTTTCACATACCCAAGTCTCTGGACTAATTCTCTCTCTTCCATGAGTAGCTGAAGAAGGAGCTTGCTAGCATACTGGTACGCCTTGTCTATCTGATCCACATATTGTCTCTCTTTCAGTGTATACAAGATCTCTTCAGCGTTTGGACATCTTGGATCATGCCCTGTCCAGGAAAGAAACAATGTTTGGGTCCATGAAATGATATTCATCATATTACATTCATTTATTTACACAAATTGCATAATTTGAGTCTATCAAGGCATATTTTCACATCAACAGACAATTTTTTGTTTTTTTCTTGAAGTAATAAAATTTAATGAATGAATAAAATGCTTTTGTCATTTGATTATTTGCAATCCTTTAACAAATTTCACAACAACAACAAAAATAGAAAATCCATATTTTATAGTTCGAAAGGAAAATCGGAACAGAAATACTCAAAAAATTTGTTTTTCCCAATAATGGGCAAAATGGGCCATAAACCATTGTGTAGCACAAATTGGCGTAGCTCTATCCCGTGAATTGTTAAATGCCAAACAGGGTAGCAGCCACTCCCATAGGGTTTAGCTTCTTTTGGTCTGACTGACGCGACCAGTGCTCGAACTCCCGACCTCCCGGCTGTGAGAAAACCGCTCTACGGACTGAGCCAACACAGCGGTCCTAAGCTATATAAGACTTAAAATCACACTTGCATTATCTGTGAAGCGCAATATTTAACACATCAAATCATTGGTGAGATCAAGCTCGAGAGACATGAGCTACTGCACAGCCATCAATGATACAATGCAATGAATACACACATTTCTGCTGGTGCAGAGATGCCAACCTCTTGACACAAAAAATCAGACTGAATATCCTCAAAAATCATATTTTTTAGTGAAAAATCAGATTTTCACAAAAACTCAATATGACCAGTGCAAGCCTTGAATTAAGCAGCTGCAGGCCGGGGGCTTTTTAAAAAAAAAAATTGCCCCCGGCTCGCGAGCTTTTTACAGGAACCGGGGGGCAATTTTCTGGAACAACGGGCAATTAAAAAAAAAGAATATAACTGTGAACCACACTCCAAATTTGTTTATAGTAAGCGCAGCTCCTGCAATTTTCAATTAGTACAGAATTAGTAATAGGCTTATTCAAACAACTAAGAAATTTAAATGTTTAAGTGTGTTTTGACACCCTCACTCCACATCCCCTTTACATGGGCTTATATTTACTTTTCATCTTTAATGAACCACAAACAATGAACCCCCCCAAAAAAAATCTAAATAAATGAATAAAATAAACAAATAAAAAGAGAGAATTCAGATCAAATAATAAATTTACAAAAAAAAAAATTTAAGGTTTCTTTTCATGGTTAGAATCACGGGTGTGGGTGAGTGTTTGTGTATGATTGTGACTGTGAGGTGCACTTGGATTGCATATAAATTATGTTAAAGAAATGAAGAAATTAAATCAATATCTAACTCAGTCTATTCAAATTCCAGCACATAGCCACAGCCCACAGGCTACATGTAAATTTTTAAATGTACATGTATTGTAGGTTCATGTACCTTAAGTTTTTCACAAGTTATTTGAAAACGCAGATCTTCACAGAAAATGCCTTTCATTCTGGGAGAGTCTAAATTCTGTAACAAGTGAAATGCCTCTGGCCGTCTCACCTGCATCACGCGGTTCAATATAGCAGCAGTGCTGACTTTGAATACTACTCTAACTCGCACAAGATGTTCAGTGATACATGGTTACTCTTTTGTCCACTTTTTATGAACTAGACCAATAAACTTACAGAGATATGATGGTTATTCAACAATAAACCCAGACATGGCCAAAGTTCATTGACCTTACATGACCTTTGCCCTTAATCGTGTGACCTGAAACTCGCACAGGATGTTCAGTGATACTTGATTACTCTTATGTACAAGTTTCATGAATCAGATCCATAAACTTTCAAAGTTATGATGGTAATTCAACAGATACACCCAATTCGGCCAAAGTTCATTGACCTTTAACCTTGGTCATGTGACCTGAAACGCGCACAGGATGTTCAGAGATACTTGATTACTCTAATGTCCAAGTTTAATGAACTAGACCAATAAACTTTCAAAGTTATGATGGTAATTCAACAGATACCTCCGATTCGGCCAAAGTTCATTGACCCTAAATGACCTTTGACCTTAATCATGACACCTGAAACTTGCACAAAATGTTCAGTGATGCTTGATTACTATTAAAGTATTATGTCCAAGTTTCATGAATCAGATCCATAAACTTCCAAAGTTATGATGGGAATTCAACAGATATCCCCAATTCGGCCAAAGTTCATTGACCCTAAATGACCTTTGACCTTGGTCATGTGACATGAAACTCTAATAGGATGTTCAGTAATACTTGATTAACATTATGGTCAAGTTTTATTAACTAGGTCCATATACTTTCTAAGTTATGACGTCATTTCAAAAACTTAACCTCAGGTTAAGATTTGATGTTGATGCCGCCGCCGTCGGAAAAGCGGCGCCTATAGTCTCACTCTGCTTCGCATGTGAGACAAAAATGTATTCATTAATAACTTAAATATTCATCACAATGAATAAATCATGAAGTTTTTTTACAGTTTTCAAAAATTAACGTGAAATCTAAACTCAATCTGAAACAGAAAATCGCCATCACTTAGGCCGTTACTGATAGAATTCTCACCCAGAGCTCTGGCAGAGAATAGTAGCTCAAACTGGCTAGCTAACAGCATCCAAGTACCACACTCACGTGCACGGCATCCTCCTATTTTTTTTTTAGATGGAGCCTTGTTTGATGATTTATTGTCTGATATTTACCCCTCACCAAGAAAGAAATTAAAAAGCTATAATTCACAACTATTGACTTTGGATTAATAAGGCTCCGATTTGACAAGCAAAGTCGGCGACTGTGAGGATACAAGACTCGCATATCCTGTGTTGTGAACGGGGATTTATCTCCTGTGCAATTCAAATTACTATATCACAGAATTGTGATATCCTGACTGGAAATGTGTGCATTAGAAATTGCACATGGTGAAGTTGGGAAAAACTATTACCGCTATTGGAAGCACGCGCGTACATGTATTACAGGAAAAAAAAGACGGACGTAGCTCACTTTTTATGATGTTGTTTGAAGGTTTGCATGGTGGCATGTACAATTGCTGATCACTCCTGAAGACGGACAGTCAACCTGTCCGAAACGTCGAGTCTCTCTACTACTCATCATCTCTACTCGCCGACGCAAGCCAGCATCTCCTCATCAGCTCTACTACTCAAGCTGTTCTCACTCAACATTCCTTCTGGTTTACAGTCCTTTTCAGGACTATTCTCAAGAAAGAATACTCTATTCTCAAATCTCCACTTTCTCGCCTATCCACTTCCTCTCTTCTTCTATCCACTGCTTCTATAACACTCCACATGGTGTACCGTAAACCACATCAGCAATTGTCACTTTTTATGGTACTGAAAAAAACACGCACTTGGCAATTTGAAACTGTGCTTATCGTAAATTGAAAGTTACTTGATTTTGGCTTTTCAGATATTTAAATTACATGTATGATATGGCTTCACTGCTCACTCACGGGCGGGTGCATACATACACAACACATGGGACAATGACAGAAAGTCGGGAAATCGTATTTTTGATGGCCAAAATCGTACTGTCGTATTTTACTTGTTTTATCGTACTAAATACGATAAAATCGTACTGGTTGGCATCTCTGCTGGTGGCAAATTAAACAAACATGTCACAGCCATGGCTCTGCCATAAGCAGTCCTTCAGAGAGGCTTTCCCAATCCCTAACTAATAATAACTGAAGAAGACAGCTTATCTTTAAAATGTGTAATGCACTTGTTACTCACCACACTGTCTGACAACGTTGAGGTATTTGCCAGTCCTGAGGATCTTGTCAGCAATCGTCTCCAAGAAGATTGGACTCCTTTCTCTACAGATGGTATAGCGCTGTTCCCAGTAAGCATCATTGTATTCCTGCTGGAGTTTCTCTTTCTGCAGGGCTTCATTCTCTTCAATCATGAACTTTTATGAGAGAGAGAGAGAGACAGCTAGTCAGACAGTGGGGTGCAGGATAGTGTGTGTTAGAATTGGTTTTTTTAGAGATAAACAAGCCCCACTTTATAACAAACTTCCTTTGAAAAAAAATCATACCCAATTAAATTCAAATCAGATTAATTTCCACCATAAAAATATCCATACAAAGTCAATGATATGAAATAAGACTTTGAAACAAATAAATATTGAATTAGCCTTTCTTGGAAGAAGGAATTTGAACCAACTCGATCAAAATCAAGGAATCCATGGAAGTCACCATTCGATGGCAACGATTAAGGCGACCGCACACCTTACGATTGGTCTGTTTTGGAATAAACGTATATAATTTGATGCTAATTTCATATTATCTTACTGTGTAATGTTCGAGATAATCGTCAATTCAATAACCTTCAATTCTATGACTATGCTACCATCCTTCTTAGAATAAAAGCAAATTTAATATCTAGTCGTAATGACATCATAGCAGTCGTATGATTGGCTACGATTTGAAATTAATTTGACCTTTACTCCAAAATAAAGGCTTGCAATCTTTCAAAATGGTTATATTAGTATTCTTTCAATCAATTTTAACCTAAAATGAAATGATATATTCCATTCACATTTTCAGAAAATGGGCAAAACGCGATTTGTTCCAAAATCGGATCGCGAACAGTCGTAAGGTGTGCGGTAGCCTTTAGGCACTGGGCCCAGTTCTGTGATGCTTACCTCACAATATGGATCCTTGATGATTCCCTTGTAAATCCATTTCTCTAGGATCTCAAAGTAAGGCGCACAGGCTGACTGGGTCAGGAACAGGCAAAGCTCTTGAGCTCGCATATCACTGTGCATACAAAGAAAAATTCATAACAACAATATTACACTAATTTCAGACCACTAAAACAAAACTAATGTATGGAGTTGGGGCCAGGGGCAGTGAGAGGGTATTTTGATGGGGGTTGGGGCAGTTGACCTAAAGGTAGCTTCATTTTTTTTCTTGATCATACCGGTATATAACAAGGGCTATATAGAGTCATGTGACCCCAAACCTCTTTTTTTTAATATCTTTTTTCTTGTTTCGTCTCTTTCCTTCTTTTTTCTTTGTTTCTTTCCTCCTTTTTTGGGGGGGTCAATCCTTCAAAATCAAAAGAAGGCTGTTGCCCTCTTTGTAATGCTGCTTGTTCTGAGGGCACAGCTCTTACAAACTCACTTTTTAACAGGAACTGAAAGATAAGGTACATGTATAAAGGTAATTAGCCATGAACACTTCCACTGGTGGTTATTATCTAACATAAGACTAATAAAATCTTACACACCCCAAAGGATTTACATTGCTTTTCCGAGTTCAGAGTCAAGAGTTGGCAATCTATCTCCCCTTGAAGACAAACCGACTTTAACACCTTACACTACACCTTACCCTATCATGGTAACTGTCTTCTCATGCAGCAGGCTTAGCACCGACCCTCCAGCACACGCTCCCCTATCTACCGATGATGATATGGATGCTAGTATCTCCATGGTCTGCATGCATGGTTGCATGTAGAACCAAAACCTCTGTAGGGGAAGCTGGCCTTGTTTGAACTGATGCTCCAGCTGGGCAACCAAGATGTTGTATTCCTACCAAGAATAAGGGTTAGATCACTGACTAGAGGTATTTGTTTTAAATGTAAAATAAGATGAGCTCATATCTGTGTTGACCTCAGTTTTAGCATGGATCTTTTTTTTTTTAGTTTTTGCCATAGGAAATAGAGACTGGCATGAGGAAAGAAGGACATAATTTGGTGCCATTTTTAATTCACCATTTATCAGGCCTGTGAGTGGGGTTTCAAAAAAATTGCGGAAAAATCTGAAAATTTACCTTACTATTTACTATCGCCAAGCCGCTGCATTAGTCCATCACGATTCACGGTGTTATTAGACCAAAAGCTTCAGTCTCTGTATTTTGGTTGTTCCGCTGAACTGCGTTGGCTCACTCGCCAATACATAGACTGAAGAGCTTGGAGGCCCGTACGTACAGACAACGTATTTTAGCAGTAACGTTGGATTTAACAGTGGAAACCCAATTTTCCGATCGTTTTTTGTACATAAAATGTCACATTATGTAAAAGAAATCACATCCATATTTACGAGAAAATGTTTAAAATTCAGAAATATCGTACCTTAGACCGCAGTTACCGCTAATTCCTTTGAAATAATGATCGAAACATCGTCATCTTCGATCCTTTCGTTGGTCAACGTAAGTTGCCATCTTGGATGACGTCATCATCCTTACAGACGTATTTACCAGTCGCAAAATATCGCAATTTGAGCCGCTGCTTTGCGCTTGTATGCCAACAACGGCAACGGTGCACGGTGTGATCCGCAGCAGTTACATATAAAATTCGAAACTTCGCGAAGGCAAAATACAAGGCACCTTATTCACAACACACACATTCTGCTCGCATCCATTTACCTAGACTTGTTTTCCAGCCGTTTTGGATAAAAAAAGCGGAATTTTGACTTAGAAAAACGGAAATGGAACACAGGAAAAAAGCGGAAATTGAAATCGGTCTTAAAAATGAAAATAGCGGATTTCCGCTAAATAGCGGAGATTTCACAGGCCTGATTTATTAACATATCAAGTAAAATGGTTCATAATATTGATAACCTAAATTTATTCTCATACTTTTATATGTGGTAGATATTTGTTGAAAATGAAATACCATACCATACCATGAAAACATTAATACAAGTCATGAATTCACATTTGTAATCTTTATCAATTGCATACATAATTTACCAATCTTCCACAGTAGGAAATCTTGCTTATGTCTAAAAATTTCTCTCCCGTCTTTAAATCACAGCCCATCCCAATCCCTAACCTTGACTAATGTCCTCATAGCTCCACAGAGCGCATGGTTGACAACACCAAACTCAAAGGATGACTTGTCCTCAATGAAGTGCATAACGGTGGAGTAGTTGTTACAAATGGGAAGGATTCGATTGACCAGCTCTTGAAGGGATGTGTCCAGGGAACGGTCAACTTGGAATGTGTGAGGTGTGGTGGATCTGTCTTGAGATGGCCTCACAAGGATGTATTTCCCTTCTGTGCCCTAAATAGATGGTAGAAAACAATAAAAGGCAAATGATCATGTATACCAAATGAATGCTTGCTCATCAATATGTTGGAATGATGGAAATGCACTCATCAATTCGCCGGATTCACAATACGGTGCGCCATCCATTGGTTGCAGCGGACAGGCCGAAAATCGCAATGCCTCATGGGAAAAAAGATGACATATCAGCTGAGCGCGAGTGTATAAGCATGCGCTGACCAATGCAGCTCAGCCGGTTTGCATAAAATTACGCCGTTTACCAGGGTCTAGGTGGGAGAAAAATTTGCTGTAGATTTATTTTGAGAATTTAGACCGTTTTCAGTGAATTCTTCCTCCACTTATCATACAGTTTTCATTTCTTAGCCTGCATGTGATTTCGACCTAACAGCTAGAAACTGGCCTATACACTGCCACCAGATTGACGGCGCACCGTATTGTGAATCCATCAAATTCATGTGATCACAATTTAATCCCACACATTTGTAAGGTTACATATTTCATTTGCTTCATGGCTACTTCCCAAGCTTTCCTGCAACAACAAACTGATTTCATTCTTCACAAATTCATATTTTCAACACTGAACAAAATTACAAATTTACTAAATTACTCTACCCAGAGGTCTGCCCTGGCCAAAACTGGAAGGAGGAGATGATATTGAACTTACCAATAAGACAGTGAGCAGATCATGGACTATCGTTGTCTCCTGCATGCCCAGAGGGAGGGTACCCAGAGGCACACCTGGTTCTATGGTAGTCCTAGAGACCTTGATGAAATCCCCCGTGAGGAACGGTCGCTCGTAAACCCAAGGGGACAGGACGGGGAGGTTCAGAGATGCTGAAAAGTGACAAAAAGATTTACTGAAAATTTACCTTATGTCAAATCTTTCAAGTTACAAACTTTATAAGCTAGTAAAATGATATGGTTTGATTGCCAACATTCCTTATACATTTCTAGAACTGTCTTTCAATTACAGGCTCCATGAAACCAGTCTCAGAGAGAACTAAGATGCAAATGGACCCTCCACAGGCCTGAAACACAAAGTTTACAATCAATTGCAAAACAAAACAGTTCTAAAAAGGTTGATAATGAGCATGTTGAAAATTATATGGAGGCACATACAAATTATATGCAATTAAAAGTTTTGGAATTGATAGCAACTTTAATATGAAGCCCAGATCAAGAGGGCCTGCCTTACATAAATAAAAAAAAAATCAGTATCCTCATCCAATAGGAAGGTAGTGATGTGTGGCAAAGTAAGGGTGTGATGCCTACACCCAGTATGCCACACATCAGGCAGGGCCTGTAAGTGCAGACTATTATCATAACAGCTTGCCCTATCGATTTTAAAACAAAAATCTCAAACTAGAATTTTCATGAAAGGTGATTAATACACCCATCTAATGATGTAGTCATTATTGCCATGACATACTGTCACCATCGCAATGCAGTTTCCAATGCATTAAAATATATCTACCATGTCCTCACTAATAGACCAATGTGGATCCTAAGACCCATTAGCATTGGGTGAAAACCGAGGAAATAGTTGATGATCCACAATTCTAAAATGGAGCAGCCAATTCATGTACACTGATACAGTATACCCAATACAAACATTGTTTGGCAAAACAAATAGTGAACTGATTAAAATTACTAACTGGTTTAATGCAAACAAACTAATTGTCAACTATGAAAAAACAAATTTTTTATATTTCTCAAACAAAAATACTGTTCATAATCAATTGAATATTTCCTTAATTATGAATAATGTCAATCTTACAATGACCAGAAATGTTAAATTTCTTGGAGTCACCCTTGATGATAAGATTAATTTCAGTGAGCATAGATTGGAAATATGTAGGAAAGTATCAAAAAGTATAGGCATTTTATTTAAACTCCAATCAATTCTTCCTGAAAAACATCTGATAATGCTATACAATTCTCTAATCCTTCCTTATTTACAATACTGTAATATAGCATGGGGAGGGACAGGTTCAACAAAACTTGAACCCTTGCACAAACTTCAGAAAAAGGCTTTACGAATTTGTACATCTTCTCATTTCCTTGCCCATTCTCAACCAATATTCTTTAGACTTAAAACTTTGAATATATTTGATATTCATACTTACCAAACTGCTATTCTAATGTTCAAACTAAAAAAAACAATATTACCTAGCAATATCTCTTCATTTTTTCAACAAAATAAGCATATTCACTCTTACAATATCCGACAAAGTTCAAAATTACACTATTCAAAAGGAGAAAATAATCGCTCACTGAGATTAATCCGTCATCAAGGTCCTCGGATATGGAATACTCTGAATGTGAATGTTACATCATGCAGCTATTTAAACTCTTTTAAACAAAAATGCAAATCAAGCTTGCTATCCACTTATAGTCACTAAATATGTATATATGTATTTTTTTCTCTCTCTTTGTGGCTGGTCCACTTGAAACTTTTTTTTTTTTTTTTTTTTTTTTTACAAATTTTTGAGCGACTTGTTCCAGGCGCAATTGTCTAGGCACACTTACCTCCCCCCCCCCCCCATACCTGTGTGATTGACTGTGTGGTGTGGATGTGTTTTTTTTTTTTTGTTTTAGCTTAGTTACTCTGTTTAAACTTTTTTTTTATCATCTTCTTCGTGTACACAATGTACTAAATTTTTGTTCCAGGGGGGAACATTTAACCCACAAGCTTCGCTTTTTTTGTTCCCCCTTTTTCCTCTTCTACTATATTATTGTACATGAAATGCATTTTTTTTTTCTGCTCTCTTTATGTATGTAAATATTTAATGACTAGTAATGCATTTATAATGTTATGTGTTGTAAATATGAACTTGATTTTTACTGAAATGGAAATAAAGACATTGAACTTGAACTTGTAGTTTGATAGCAAAATTGGGTCTTCAGCCCCCTATAGCAGTATCTAAATTTAAGAAATCGTTACTTTGGAAATATAAAAACCTTCATAAAAGACAGAAATCCTATTACAAACTAGCTGTTTTAAATGAAGGAAAAATGTGTGTGTGCAGTCAGTTTTATGTCTGAGGAGTGTTCTAGACCCATGGTTTTTTTTGTGTGTGCTTTTTTTTGTCTAAAACATAGAATGTCCTGCCATACAATGCTATGTAAAGTGAGGGTTTGTACATCGTATCCAAATAAAACATGATTCACCATCAAGCCTGTACTGACTTACTGTTTTTCTTGGCTTGTTTCTCTCTCATCATCTTCCTGAAGACCTCTGAAGCTTGGCTTGATGCAGCGGAGGATACCGCCAGTAGCTGGTTACGCAGCTGAAACAAACAGATGCTTTACATGAGGGTAATTCAAAGACACACACAGGGTTTAGGTTATGAAGAAACAGTAATGTATGCACAGGTCCATATTCTGAAGTTTAGTTTTACCTAAACCATGGTCTACATCTCTGTGCCAAAATTATGAGAAGCCCAAAATGTCAAAAATTAATTTATTGCATTTTTATGTTTACAGTGCTCTCTCATAAATAATTACCGGTAGTGGTAAAAACAACTTAGTTTTCATTCCCAGACAGTCAAGAATGATTTGAATGATTTGAGTGTCAAATGAGCTGATAAATAGAACTTCTACTATGAGAGATGCATGTCACAATTGGCTATCCATTATTTAAACCACTAATTTAGAACAGTTTAAATTACACCTGACTTCCGAGTGTGGGCCACTGTGTTTTTCTCCTTAAATCACAAAATTTTTTCGAATAACAAGAAAATCAAGAAATTGATATAGGATAAAGTGATATTCCATGCATACAGTAGCAAAGCGAATTCCTAATCTAATAAGTTTCTTTTTTTTACAGAGCAATTTAATTAAAAACACATCAGGTGAAATAGTGAAAGTCATTATTGCAACTTTCGTATTGAAAACGAAAATCCATAATTTATTGTTCGAAATAGACATGAAATTAAACACTCCGAAAATTTGCTTTGCCCAATTGTTCTTGGGCCCGGCAGCCACCGTGCAGCGCCAGGCTCTATCCCTTCAATTGTTGAACGCCAAACAGGGTAGCAGCAACTCCCATCTTTTAACGTCTTTTGGTCTGACGCGGCCGGGTTTGAACCCCCGACCTCCCGGTTGTGAGACGGACGCTCTACCAACTGAGCCAAAACACCGGTTCAGTGTGTGAACCGTTGTGTTCACACACCGGTTCACATACTTTAAACAATACTTGTATTAGACTTTAAACAACAAAGAATGGGCAGAACAAAGCAAACCAAATTAGGCTTACCTCTGAAACTTCTTCCTCTGACATCTTGGTACCAGGGGCCGGAAGACTGATCTTATCCATTGGCATGAGAAGTTTCTCAGAATTGTCCTTGAGCGTCGATACCACATCTTTATTTTCTGACAGCTTGGAAAGCAGATAGACCAGAGCATCTAAATCTCGTACGCTGCCGGACAAAACAGGAACATAAAGTATAGTCATGACTCATGTACTAATTTGAATAAGCCAGTTCGTAATTCCACTCTGCGCATGATCAGAAGGAACTGCGCATGATCAGAGGGAGGCCATTGGTACTAGAGTGACATGGTGGTTTAAAATTTAATGAGATAAGCACCAACTTTGATGTCTTGATTATTCATATGTCCTTTTGAATTGTGTTTTTCATTTACATCCATAAAAAACAATGCGTCCACAAGCAACTAGTACTTCACAGATTGCCAAGTACATTGTACAATATGCTATAATATGCATTCAAAGTAGAAATGCAACAAATTCAGAGTGTTCATTGGTGTGCTATTCTAGTCACCTGGGGGCCGTTTCATAAAGCTGTTCGTATTAAAGTTAAGAGCGACTTTTAGAACGACAGGTGATCCTTTCTTATGCGCTAAACCATCACCCATTTATTATACCATTTACCACAAGAAAGGATTACCAGTCGCTCTTAACTTACCAACAGCTTTATGAAACACCCGCCTGGTCTATTAAATTTCTTCATCCTGCTATGTAAGGCATGCTTACGTAGTATCTTGCTTAATATGCCAATCATAATGAAAAAAATGAAAGGTCATTTGAACAAAATTGTCCTTGAAGTAACTATGAACTGTTCTTTCAAATGATATTTGGAAATTGTGACAAGCCACAAAAAACTTCAAAACGGTGTGACATTCTTATTTCTAACCAAATTTGATGAACAGGTTTTGTTTAATTTATTACTGATTAAGCATGGCCATTTGTCTTTTATATCATTACTCCATTTGTCTGTTACTATCAATCACTTGGGTTATAAAGTGATTTAGAATTTTTAAAAACTTCTATTGGGGAAAAGGGCAGTACATTAGCAATGCCCAAGTTCCTGACAAGAAAGTAATTTCAGTTCTAGAATGCTAAATTAAAAAAAATGAGTTCTGCAAATGAATTCTTCAAGGGATTTAGCCATAGAACCTTACTTCTTTGATTTGAGTTCATCATATTTGTTGAGGAATTCTGCAGGTGACCTTGAAAACTCTGCTATCTTCCTCTTGGCAGCATGAGAGGATACCTGGGTGGTTATGTAGGGAGTGACATTCTTCAACAGGAGATCTGTGTACACTTCTGGACCTTCTTGACCTTGAGTCCTAGTCAGCCAGAAAAGAAGAGAACATGAGCTCATTTTATGAAATTATTGCCTTTGATTGGCTGATGACAATATTTTCAGAGGCAAACAATGACAAACACTTCATGAAACTTGCCCCAGATATGTTTTGGCAAATTATACAGGCCGTAATGGAAGTTTCAAGAACATTTCCTGCATATGGTTTTTTCATTGATAATTAAGTGTCCTGCATAGGTTTTTAGGAAATCCCATACATTTTTTGCAAAGAATGAAAAAATGAAAGTTACAAAATCAGGAAGCTACAATGTTCCTTGGTCTAGCCCAAAGTCTCCCTGATCCCTCACATGATCATTAACAGGAAGCCTGTTTCTCGGTGGTTTATATTGATTAGCCTTGAAATAGATGAAAAAAAAAAATTAAGAAACTTGGATTTTACTTCAATTTGGATAGTGAATTACAAAAAAAATTCCTGATACTAGTTCTTTTCATTAGGCCTAGATAAAGTGTAATATTCTTCAGAATTTGTTAGTTGTACATGTACTTACCCCAAGTGTTTCATCAGCTCACTGACGAGATGATGTATCTTAAATTCACTCATTGTAAAGTGATCAAGGTCTAAATTTAATCATCTGGAAATCTGGAGAATAAAAAAACAATAAATTCAGTTTGTAGTTGTTCACAGGTTTTGCAATGCTTGCACACTTTTGAAATGATACATGTTGAAAATGGTACATTTCTCCACACAAAGAAATCTAGGAAACTAAGGACAGTCTATTCATTCTCCTGAATCAGTTTCCTAGATTTTTTGTGTGGAGAAATCTTTGAAAACTGAGACAGTCCCAAACAAACTGGGACGATTCAAATTTTCTGACCAGCGCCCGCTACTGATGCAAGTGCCCCCCGCCCCCAGGGCATTTTCAAATGCCATTTGGTGGGGAAATTTGCTCGAAGTCAGTGCAAAACTGCATTAGCACCCAGAGAAATGAAAGAATATTTTGGTCTAACAACTGAGGAACAGAGCAAGCCTGAGAAGCGAGGCACAGCCCTGATCAAGCCAGGGCGGGCAGGCTCAGCCTTAGACAGCTGGCAGTCGTTCGTTTCGAGGAGTTTTATTTTCATTTTTATTTCTCCTCATACAAAGACAGCTTGCGATCTTGCAGCCGCCATGATTAGGGGGCCAACAATGCAAAATCCCCCTGACGGGGCTTATTGAGTTTTGTCTTTATTTCATATAAATATAAAAGAACTGGACCAAAAAATACGATTATTTCCTTTTGGCCTGAAACGCACCAAAACGGGAAAAAATAAAATTAAATTGTTAAAAGGAAAAAAAACAGTGACTTACTTCGGCTGTCACACAACTCCCAGAGTCCCACTTCCCTGGTTTATCCCACTCACACATATTGCGAGGTTAGTATGCTACTGGCACACTGCTAGGCCTATACCATGTATGCGAGGAGCACTCCTGATTGGAGGAGCCCTTATATGCTCCTACGCCTGCTACGTACGTGGTGCTTTGCACAGCACGTTCACAAGCTGGTGCTGAGAGATTTCGATCCAGACACCATAGAGAGAAGACCCCGAGACGCCATCGAGTGAGGACATCCCAGAAGGTCCCCACTTGGCACCGTGGTCTGTTATTAGAAGTCTGCTTTTATATGTTCCTGTCCCTACCGTGTGGCATCGTCGGTGCTAGACAGCTGGCAGCCGTCTGTTTCGAGGAGTTTTTTAACATTTCATTTTTTTTAATTTCTCCTCGTACACAGACGGCTCGCTATCGTGCAGCCACCATTAGGGGACTTGCAATGCAAAATCCCCCCGTCGGGGCTCTTCAATTTTTGTCTTTAATGAATAAAAATTTTGAAAGTTAACACAACCAAAATGCAAATTAGTATTCCCTCTTGGCATTAATTGCCAAAAAACTGAGAAAAATCAAGTTAAAAGGAACAAAAACAGTGACTTACCTCGGCTGTCACGCAAATTCACTTCCCCGTTTTATCCGATCTTAAGTACATAAACATATGGCCATTGAGTCCCCTGTACAGATCGCGCTAGAACTTCGGTCTCTGTATTTGGTGAGTGAAGCCAACAGAGTTCAGCTGAACAACCAACATAACAGAGACCGAAGCTTTTGGTCTACGTCGGTGCAAGTGTCAGGTGAGTAATAGTATTAGCCTAGTGGTTGTCACTGTATTGTACCGTCGAAGTAACCCATTCCTGATTCGTGATTAATAAATCCTTGTCAGTGTCGTTCCTGTATTGATTATTCACTCGGTCGTCGTCCCATACATTGTGTCTGTATTGTGCCATCGCTAACACGCCCGCCATCCCATTTACTTCACTAACTACGCAATGACTGTGCACTACGAACGTGTTTACATTACAGAATGGATTTTTAGAGTTGCTGGTTAACATCGCTCCAGCTTCATATCATAATCTAGACAGGAATAACCGTCGTTTCTGGGGATTTATTCAACAATTTCTGACATTTTACTATATTCTATAATCCCCATGACTAGTAGGATGGGGGGTCGGGTGTCCGGACACTTTATCTTTTTGAAGCCTTCTTTTTTGTCTGTTGATTACACTAAAATTTTTAAAAATATGAATCCATTACATGTAATCATTATCTATTTTGTTGTTTATAATATTTCCCAGCATTTTGTACTAAAAATTGATGAAACTTCGCTTGTAAATTTTTCCAAATGACATTCTAAAATTGATCGTCCGGACACACAACCCGTCCGGATACACAACAACTGGGTATATAAGTATTGGTGAGTGAGCCAATGCAGTTCAGCGGAATAACCAAAATACAGAGACTGAAGCTTTTGGTCTAATCATAAATAATCATGATAATGCGAATAGAATAACTGTACAGATCGAGTCAGAACTTCGGTCTCCATGGTCTCTGTTATTGAATATTGGTGAGTGAAGCCAACGTATAGAGATCGATCGAAGCTTTCGCCTCAAGCACAGCCTCGGCCGGCCCGGCAGAGCCGCCCAGCTCGCGCGGGGAATAACGCCCGACAGACTGACAAGACTTCCCAGTCTACGCCTACGGTCCCATAAACCACTTTTCACGTTAGTTACTTTATTTGCTACTACGCCTATGCAATTTCGGCCGTTGTAAGTCCTATATTTCAATGCATTCGATACAAAGGTTTAAAATCCATGTTCTGAACTTCATTATGAAACTTAAAAATGGTTACATGTGAAACGAAATCCTGATTAGCCCCTAATTCAAACTTCAAAAACAAAACAAATTTGACTTACGAGATGAAAGTATTCGCGGCGAAACATCAAATAAGAAGAATATCCTCGTTCACATACATGTATTAATTGTCGGGGTTAAAAAAAATTGTTGTGGTTGATTCGTGATGCAATGCATGGCCATCATTCAAACTTGAACATCAAGAACTCATTTTTTCGCAAATTAGCATTTATTTATTTTTAAAAAGTTAGTTTCAGTATGTATTCCTTTTTTTTCTTTTATTTAGAGGGGAGGGGGGGGGGGTTCTTGGACCCGAAATGACCATTCAAATAAAGGAGAAAAAGAAAGAAAATGAAAGGGAAAAGTATTTACTTCATATTATGTCAAAATCCATCAAAATAGAATTTAAAAATGTCAAAAACATGTTTTTTTTAATTTTCCCCTGTCTCCTCAGTATTTTTGGTGATCTTTATATGCCACTGTCTGATACAAAATCTTTCCAGGATTTTGATTGGCCAAGAAGCACCAAGCATCTAACTGTTACTATAGTTAATACGGGGGGGGGGGGGGGGGATCAAGCTGCAACCCCGGGACATGCAATTAGGAATCAATTTTTGATTTGTATTTAATTTAAAGTCTGATCGTATTATCACACAAGGTCAAGCCATAAAGAACACTAATTCCTAACAAGTTAGCTAGGAACAAGTTAGGAATTTTGTAATTAATTACAGCTAGGTCCCTGTTCGATAAAAAGTTCCTGTTTGATATATTTACCATCGACTGGTCACAATCATATGATAACAGCAGTGCTCAACAGCAGCCTATCAGAATCAAAGATTCCATGGAAGTTACCATTGGGTGACGACCATGATAAAATAGGTGAGCAAATATGTAAAATAGGCAATAATCATCCAAATCCTTTCATAGGCTGAATCTTCATCCCTGTTACCGTACGTGTTCATATCGTTTTTTCCTTCTGTATAAAATTTTTTGATAAGTGAATTGCAGACCTGAAAAATGTATCAGAACTTAATGTTCACAATTGTGAATTACTTGGAATTTTCAGCCCTTCTATATCATCATAAACATAAGATGAAGACTAACTTCAAATCTTCATACTTTCCCTGGAGTAACGTGCACATATAAAGCTCATTAAAACACTAGAATTCTTGTCATGTTCCTCATTCCACACCTGAAGCAAAATATTGTATCACATCTCAATAATAAAACAGAAATATTGCAGTGCCAGTAACAGGGATAATGGGGGGGGGAGTAATCACTACGGAATTTAAAATCTACATTAAAGGGGAGGTTCAACCTGATGACAAGTTGCTTTCAATAAAAGCAGAACAAAATTGAGAAAATATAGGTGAACTTTCACTGAAATTCCATCAAAGAATAAGATATGTGTCATCACAAGCGAGCAGTTTCTCCATATGGCAATTATGTCATAAAAATTCCATACATTCCATATTTTTTAACATATGAATACAAATATTTTTCTTACAGATTTGGGTATGGAATGTGTGTGATAATTCATCCACCGTAAAAATCATTTCCAATTTTTTGAGAGAATGACATATTGGGGGACTCAGATTACTGGAGGAGCTACTTGTTTGTGATGTCACAAAATAAAACCAGTATTATTCTCTATTTTTCTTTTTGTTGTTCGGGTGAAATTCCCCTTTAAATGTAGCTCTGACTGTGATCACCATAAAAATAGTGATCAGTGAAATGAAAAAAGACAAAACAGTTAAACATTGCAATGATTCAGTTTCATACGAAATTTATTTACAGCATAAAAATGAGTCTTTTACAGCAGGACTGGATTCATTACAACTAATCCAAATGACGCTAGTTCTCAACAAACATGAACTAGCATGATTGACATATACACATACCGGTATTTCCTTTCAAAATATCTCAATATGCAATCAAACAATAAACAAAAAACATTGAACTATGTGAAGTCACATTGTGTCAGGAGGGTTGTGATTCCATAGGTTTGTATGAAGAAAATATATTTTATTTTTTTCCAGATTTAATTCAATTTGCAGAGGAAAATGGCACTAACAACTATTCTGTGCTCAAATGAATGGAAACATACAACTCTTAAGTCTTCACAAAGCGCTTTGTGATTTCTGTGATTTCTTTGATTGGCTCTTATTGGACATAATTGAAAATGCTACGTCAGGAAAAATTGTTATGTGTAATCTAATCTGAATGCATATAGAAAGCAGCGCAAAATAAGCAGGAAATAGATATGGTAAAAAAATCATCTACAACTGTAGATTTGATCAGTCCAAGTTTGCAGGTACAGATATCTCTATGTGATAGAAGTAAGGATAATAGAATGCATAATCTGAAAAGCAGAGAAATCAACCACTTTTTCTGCATACAAACCTATGGAATCACAACGCTTCTAACACTGTATGACTTCACGGTTTTGAGGCCAGTGAAAAGCATATTTTTAAAGCCTGGTAATAGACCAGTTCGTAGTTACTTCATGGACAATTTTGGTCAAATGACCTTTCATTTCTTTCATTATGATAGGCAGATTTCAAAGCAAGATATTACGTAAGCTTGCCTTACATAGCAGGATGAATAAATTTAATAGACCAGGTGACTAGAATAGCACACCAATGAACACTTTATGAAGGTATTTGGTGCATTCCTATTTTGAAAGGATATCATAGCATGTTGCACAATGTACTTGGCAAACTGTGAAATACCAGTCGTTCGTGGACGCATTGTTGTTTTTTGTGGATGTAAATGAAAACCACTATTCAAAAGAATATATGAATAATCAAGACATCAAACTTGGTGCTTATCTGATTAGATTTTAAACCACCATGTCACTTTAGTACAAATGACCTTCCTCTGATTGATCATGAATCTTTTGATCATGCGCAGAAAGGAACTACGAACTGGCTTATTATTGGAGCTATTCTGAAATAGAATACTCAGCTGGTAAATGATAAAAATGAATAAAGCTTGCATTGCTGTGTAAAGTAGTATTTGAGCTTTCGATTGGTAATGTATATGATGTATATGGTAATGTATATTTGTGAATTTCACTTTTGGGTCCAGTCTGGGTCTTTAACATTTAAGGCTACTTAGATCTTTATAGCCCAGGCTGTTTTGAAATTGCATTTGCAATAAATATGCCATGAAAACACCTCATTCTTAATAAGATGATATTGAAATGAAAGTACATGCACATAATATACAAACACATAATACATAGATTACAAAAAAAACAATGCTGCAAAAAATAGTTGCAGCAGAAATTAATTCATGAGAGTCTTTTAAAACAGATCAATTTTTTAGTACATTAACACAAACTTTCTTTGTGAAATCATCCAATCTTGGCCAAAAACAAATAATTCTGATGATCACTAACACATAAAAGCATACATGTATGTGGGACAGTGAATTAATATTCTGGGAAAAAGACTCAATGTGTTATGGAATTCCATGCTTATTTTGCTCATTTTTCATAAATACATACATGTATTTTCTTCAAGAGCTACTTGGCACAATTTTTTTTTATTTATACATTCAAACACTGGGGTGGTCATTTTATAGGATTCTGTTCCAACTCATTTCGAGATCGTCACCACAAAAGGCATTTATCTTTAACATGTCTCTTTGAAACATTTGTGTTGATCAGACCTTTTCCAACTGAGATCTGAAGCAGGGGTGGTGAGGTTGGGTCCTACTGATTCCCCAGCAAAAAAATTGTTAAAAAAAAAAAACCCATCTAGAAAAGGTTAAAGATAAACAAAAATTATTGGAAAGATGGAACACCCAGTAATCCTTGTGAGCAATCCAATTATTTTCATGATAAAGACGAATGATGTGATAATAATCAACTGTTATGGATTGCTTTTTAATTGCCTTAATATTTCAAAATATAATAGAATGATGCTGAAAGTGTCTGGCCAACAATATTGGTTTAGTCCCATACATGCTTATCTGAGTGCAGTGCAGTGAATGTGATCTTCACAAGAATTGAGTCAATACATGTATATATCGTTTTGGTGATACCATTGCCTCATAGTAAGACCCAATTCATAGGTGTATTACAAACAGCCTTTCTCAATCCCTTTGAGACAGTGTCATCCATTATTCCATTTCCAGCCAGAATTAAATTTCATCTTTAAAAGTCAAAATAAACTTTTTACATCTATCCTCATAAACACTCAGAATATCTGTTTCCAACGGAGGGAATAAATAGCTACTTCTGTCATTCTCCAAAAAGTCCAATGACACTGAAATATTTCAAAAGATTGGAAGAATCCCTTCCACAGTATCATCTCGAAGCAGCATACTCATCGTCATCGTCGTCATCATCCTCATCACTTTCCTCCATATCAACATCATCGTTTTGGCGATTAGCTTGTCCATATTGTGTGTCAGTACTGGGTTTCAAGGAATCCACCTGGTGTTTGAGTTTGTTGGTATCATATTCCAGCTCAAGACATGCCCTCTCTATCTCGTAGTTCTTGGACACCAAACCAGCCCAGCTACACAGAGAAAAAGGGAGAGATGTTACCTAGCATTATATGCACAGGAGTACTGCTTGATAGTCTTTGGGTCATAGAAAATAACATATGTGGGTATACTTGTAAAATCTGACAATAGCATTTCCAGTTATCATGTCATTCATAACCAGAGGTAACTCTGCCCCCACCCCCTCCCGAAAGGCACAGTGACAGTTGAAAAACAAAAAATACAGTTTTAGTGTAGACTTAATATTTAAAATGAAAAAAAAATCTGGTTTTTATTAAATATAAGGTTTATCCTTATAAATCATATTTGCAATCTTTTTCATCAATACCATAGCACATAACATTTATAAGGATAAACGTTATATAATATTATTTGATGAAATCCAGATTTTTTTTAATATCATCAAAGTCTACTATTAAAACAAAACATTTTCTGTTCATAGAATGGCCGTCTGCTTTGGGGGAATGCACTATGATGTTTTCTTCTCAGCAGAAAAGTTGAGAAAGATTTTCTTATAAAGATTGGCCTATGTTGGACACATTTTCTACTTAGCAAAATGGAATGGCACAGGAGTATAAGAGCAATGGATTTGCATAATTTGTTTTCCTTGTTTTGTTTCCCTGGTTTTGCACTGGACTGGCACATCTCTGACTCTGCCACCAATACATCAGAAAATATTATACATAAAATCTTTAAAATTTTCAAAGAATGAATGGTGTGATCTCTAACTTGTGACCAAAGAAACTTATCAGATAATTGTTACAACATAAAACAAGTTTGAAGTTGATCCCTCAAACGGTTAATTGGGTAGAGAAAGAAGATAGATCTCTATGTATTGATCCCTTAGACCTTGGTCACTCGATACCCCATAACTATTCTGATCAGTTACTCAAGTAATGGAAAAAAGTAAGCTGAGCTACCCAATTGTTCTTAAAAAAACAGGACTGTGGAGCTACCTGAAATATATTTCATCAATCATTTTTATGTATTTAATGATTTCACAGTGTTAAGCTATCATTTTCCAAGATTTATAATTTTAAAAAATGTCAACAGGTTTGGTTTTGCTGTTGTTTACTGATCCAACCAACTTGATCATTAAGATTTACAAAAATAAAGTATTACCTTTCTTGCAATCTTCCGAGTTCTGGTCCTGAAGCAGTCTGGATTATAAAGCAAAAATGTGAAAAAAAATCAAGTTCATTTACATTTACTAACAATGTCTGCTGAAATCAACTGGGAAATAAGCAATTGATGAGTGAGATAATCTGTCAAATATTAAGTTGCCCTACAAAACACAATTTCAACCCATTAGGTGGAGAGAAGCAAATATATTTTCATCTTACTAAAAGGTATATGCTACAATGGCTATGAACCCTAATTTCATGCTTTTACATATTTGAGAGATTAACACATGCCTTCTTTTGAGACAATGCTGGTCAGTGTCACCACCCTCTGATTAGGTGTATCTTCATGAGGACATAGAGATTACAATAGCTGCTGCTGAGGGGTGTCAGGGCACTGTCAAAGGAACAGGTTACCTAGTATCGATTTTTTTTTTTTTGGGGGGGGGGTAATTTCAATAAAAATGCTGCTAATATGCAGCAACAACAAACCTGTCCATAAATAAACATACATATACATAAACTTAGGAATGAGAAAGAAAAAAAAAGAAAATAATTGTACTACTAGAGAACTAAGAGGAAATTTTCAATATCCATCACTTTGTATACAAACATATTATTTCTTGAAATAAAACAAAAGGATTACTAATTCAAAGTCAAACCAAAATTTATTATATGCTGTCATTCTATGCATCGTGTGTTCACAATGTTACGTTAATGCACAGCTGACAATACATGTACCTCTGTAAAGGTCAAGTCCACCCTCAACAAAAAGTTGATTTGAATGAGTAGAGAAAAATTTAAAAAGCATACTAGAAATCTAATTTTAAAATTTTGCATATTTTTTCACAAACCAGCACAGTGATATGCAAATGAGAGTGGGTGGCATCACAATTTCTATTGTATTTTTATTGTTTGAATTATAAGCTTTTTCATTTTTTAGCATATTTTGGCAATAAGGAGACTCTTCATGGAATCACATTAGAATACAAAAAATGGCAATGCCAGTATTCCACAGGTTCAGGGAGCAAGCAAACTATTATTTCACATTATGAGGAAAAGGTCAAGATTGAACTGAAGATGTCATCACTTATATCACTTGCATACAAACTAGAATCTATGCAACTATTTTGTGAAATTATAAAAGCAAAACCTTAAAATGTGATAACTTTCATATTATCCAAATAATCCAATCTGATGAAACTTTCATTGTTCAGCTTGCTTGAATTTTCTCTTTTTATTCAAACCAACTTTTGGTTGGGGTGGAATTGCCCTTTATCACAATTTTACTATCCTTCAGCAACCTGCTCATCAGTAGACTATCATAAAACTATGTACAATTTTGTTTTTAATGTTACTAATTAATCCTCACATGTGAATGAATTCCTTTACTAAGTGAAAAGGCCCATGTGGATAAGAAAACACTTATTCACTGATCTAAAACATCTCTATGCAAAATTCATTTTTAAAATGGACTAAATATGACATATCTAAAAAATGTATAATCGAATTATGTTTTGTGCACTTTCTGCTAAGTACCAGCGAATGCACACCCCGTGTGACAATTGTTAATTTCACATTTTCCTACTATTCTTAGAATATGCTTTTATTTTTAAAGGTTTTGCACACCTGTTTGTTTTTTCTTTTCCAATTGACCTCCTGGATTTGTTTCTTGATGTCTTGTAGCTGATGCTGGGCACTTTCTACCATCTTCACCAGGATGCTGGTTAAAAATGTAGACAAAAAACAGACAGAAGAAAAATTATTACACATAGAAAAAAAAAGAGTACCACCATTAAAGGTCAAGTCCACCCCAGAAGAATGTTTATTTAAATATAGAGAGAAAAATCAAACTAGCATAGCACTGAAAATTTCATCAAAATCGGATGTAAAATAAGAAAGTTACGACATTTTAAAGTTTCGCTTATTTTTCACATGACAGTGATGTGCACAACTCAGTGACATGCAAATGAGACAGTCGATGATATCCCTCACTCACTATTTCTTTGTTTATTTATTGTTTGAATTATACAATAGTTCATTTTTATAGATTTGACAATAAGGACCAACTTGACTGAACCATACAATATTAAACAATGATATTTCCACATGTTCAGGGAGGAATTTATTGTTGTATTGGTTGTATCACTTGACAATAAAATACAAAAGATATAGTGAGTGGATGACATCGTCAGTCTTCTCATTTGCATACAGACCAGGATGTGCATATAACTGTTTTGTAAAATTAAGCGAAACTTTAACATGTCATAACTTTCTTGCTTTACATCCGATTTTGATGAAATTTTCAGTGTTATGCTTGTTTTGATTTTTCTTTTTATTGAAATCAACTTTTTGTCGGGGTGGGCTTGTCCTTTAAGCACTTTCAACAAGTCCCAAGACAATATATCTGGTTGTCTGATCCTGTCATTTTAGAGTCTATTGTTCTTGGTTTTAAAGTGATATAGCATGATGTAGATGTAATGAGGTAAAGGATTTTAACCATACTAAGTTTCATGCTGGCAAAAGATATGAAATATTTGATATAGGGGTGGGTGGGGGCGGTTGTAATGGCCTCAACATTTTTTTAAATCTCGCACAATTTTTAAAGCAAATTTGTGATGCCCGGTATGCAGTTACGAACTACAAAATTTTGCAAGGTTAAAGAGAAATGCCAGTAGTTGCAGTAAACACTGATTTCATGAGAAAGTCTGTAAAACCAGGCTTAATTGTCAGAATATTATCGAGGATCTAGATCTGGTACAGTTACATAAACTGAACTTTGTGAAATCTTGAAATCTACGCTGAAAAATGTTCACACTGAAGATCACCAACACAGATAGGCACACGTGGGACAGTGTATTGATATTGCTAGAATAAAGACCCGACGGAAGTGACCGAATCCGCGCTTATTTTGCTTATTTCTCAGCAATTACACAATTTCTTCCAGAATCCTTTGGCACATATTTTTTATTCATACAAACAGACACTTGGGTGGTCATTTTATTAGATTCTGTAAAAAGTCAGTTTGAGATCGTTACCAAAACTGGAATTTATCTTAAGTGTATGCATTTCAGACCCAAAATTGTTGGAAAATATGATTGCATGTACTATTAAGTCATTACAAAATTTGCTTTTTGTAAGAGTGTTTATGTTTACTTTTGACCGTGGAGGCATCAAAATCAATAAAAGTTCATGATCTTACTCATTGTGTGCTCTCCAGGCGTGGCTGCCATAATTTTGGAGAAGTTCAAGGTTGATCACTCTTTCGGCTTGGTGTTCCAACTGCGCCATGGAGTTCTCTACACACTCCGCCCAGGCTGTGATGTCATTCTGGCGTCCGATGGGAGGGGGAGGCAACTCATATCTTTAGAGGATAAGAAGCAAGTTTAGAAAATGGTTTCAAAATCCTCTTTCACACAGAAGCACTGGTAGATGTACTGGATGCAGATTAAGAAAATCTAATTACCCATATGATACATAATTTGTTGGAAATCATTTTTTTTTAATAACATGGGAAATTTTTAGAGTTTAACTGCTTTTTGTCAATTAAACTTCCACACCTAATTAAACATACACAAACTTTCAAATTCAATAACCCAGGGCTGCAAATCCCCCCACTAACAAGCTTCCTAAAACTTGATATAGACCTAAAAATTATTTTGCACCCTACTTTAAATTATGTACCCTGGTCCATGCTGGTACACATCATTACCAACACCATACTCGTACCTTTTCATGCTTAACATATCCATGGGCTGCCTCATGGCCATCCTTTCAAATTCATTCTTCAAAACTTCAGTGACAAATGGAGTGCTGTCAATAGCTGGCAGATGCTCTAGGTAGTTCTTGGTGGGACGATATCGCCTGGTCTCCTCCTCTACAAGGGCATAAGCCTGCAAAGAGAAATGACACAATTTCCAATCAAACCCAAACAAAAGTTTGTGCATCAGCAATTGCCATAGTACTGGTAGATCTAGTAGCAATCAAAGCTCCGATCTTGATACACTTGCATGCTTTATGTAAGCCTCCGATGTGCAGAGCACGATGGCATAACATGCATCCGTGTTAGTTCACAATCGACAATGATGGGCGGTCTTTAATTTTTAATTCTGCAAATACAAACTTAATACGGTACTTAAGTCTACACAAATCCTATAAGATTAAAGTGTCAATAGATCCTATTAAATATTATATATGAAAACTTACCTCTTGAAATTGAGCATTTTTAAGTAGAAATATCAATGCCCTTTCCAAACGGCAAAGTAATCAGTAAATTGTATGATAGGGGACCTAAAGCTACGCACTTTAATTTACAAACGATAAAAATTATGGCAATTTAATATATGAACGGATTGTCTAACTCTAATTTGTGGTAAATATTCTAATTTAAAAAGATCATTAATCGAGAAGAAAATATCATAAACCTCACAAGAACAAAAATCTTGCCATATTTTCCGAACACATCTTGCTTTTGCCGCCTGATGGTGAAGGGGGTCTTAAAGCTACGCCTGTGCCTCAATTTCTAAAATATGCTCATATTAATTATTATAGGAAAATATGAAATTAAAGTGAATAGAAACAGCTCCAAAATTATGAACAATTGCAATTTTTCTCTGCATTTAATGAATTTATTGCAGCCTCTGTATAACAGGAATCATGAACTCGTCACACTGCAGTCACAGTTCCACACAGTACACACAGAGTGCGCAATTTGCCATTGAAATTGCATGTGCAATGAGTGGTGCGTAGCTTGCTTTAGGACACCTTACCATAGGTCACACTGTCACAGATTCATAGTCATTTGATTTACATGTAGATTGTAGTACAAAGCCCGATCGCGCATGCACGCACACACACACACACTTAAAAGTGGACTGACTCGGCCCGGCTGCATTCTCTCAGTCTAACTTAGTCTAAAATTGGTGATTTAGAGCCAACATGAAGTTCCTCACACGTATCAATATTGGCATAACTGTACTTGATGCCCCCAGGGGACATCAACGTTTTTACCTTGTGGTACTCCTTGATTTCCCGATGATTCATCGATTCCGGAATTTTAACATTTCTTTTCTCTCATTAAAAAAAAAGAAAAGAAAGTAGTAATGCGCAAACAGGTGCATCTAGATGAGCACGCATCCTTGCCTCCTTATCTATCCTCTTATATTACTTGTACTTGATGCCCCCAAAATTGGTGAAAGCGGTGATCCGGCAGGTAATCCTAGACGTGTTGACAAAATTAACCTTGATAGCTAGAGAATAAACTAAAAAAATCCAAAATTTCAATAAGATTAATCTTGCAGCCAAAATTAACTTTGTTGGAAAAATTAACCTTGAGAGCTATAGCTCGTCTCTCTTATATAATACTTGTACTTGATGCCCCCAAATTTTCCAGTTATTCAGCAAGTTTATTCAGAAGTTTACATTCCACTAACCCCATTTTCCCCTCTTTTTCTATTTTCTAGCCGCGCAAGCCTTCATAACATTGTCGAAACAAATTAACCTTGTTGGCTAAATTAACCTTGATAGCTAGAGAATAAACTCTCTTATATTACTTATACTTGATGCCCCCCAAAATTTCAACAAAATCAACCTTGAAGCCAAAATAAACCTTGTTGGCAAAATTAACCTTGATTGCTAATGTAACCTTGAGAGCTATACTAGCTCGTCTCTCTTATATTTCTTGCACTTGATGCCCCCAATTACTTTTTATTTGTTACGCGATCAACCCAATCACGCGCGGATGGATATCAACTCGCCGATGATTAGCAAGGTCGGGTCGAGGATCCACGAATCAAGGTAAAACGTTGATGTCCCCTGGGGGCATCAAGTACAATTTCAAAACATCTCATGCGGATGCGATATGCGCGAGGTACCAGGTCCGGTCCGAGCTCGGACCCGGCCTCACGCACATGCGATGAAATCGTCAGCAAAATACTGATACGTGTGAGGAACTTCATGTTGGCTCTAAATCACCAATTTTGAGACTGATAGAAGCATAGAGAAGAAGTTAAACGTTGTGTTAAGTAAGAATATTAGTTTTAATTGTTTTTAAACTAATCGTGATGTTACATGAATTTTATTTAGATTTTCCCCCGATAAATCCCACTTGTCACTCAGAATAACAGATCGAGTTCATGGTCTCGAAGTTCAGGTAGGTCATGTAGGTGGAGCGTAGTGTTAGTGGTAGTGAAGTGGAGCCTGCACGAACTTCGCTCGAGGTACTGGCTATATAGGTCCACGTCACCGACAGACATAAACCAAAAGCTTCGGTCTCTGTTATGTTGGTTGTTCAGCTGAACTTCGTTGGCTTCACTCACCAAATACAGAGACCGAAGTTCTAGCGCGATCTGTACAGGGGACTCAATGGCCATATGTTTATGTACTTAAGATCGGATAAAACGGGGAAGTGAATTTGCGCGACAGCCGAGGTAAGTCACTGTTTTTGTTCCTTTTAACTTGATTTTTCTCAGTTTTTTGGCAATTAATGCCAAGAGGGAATATTAATTTGCATTTTGGTTGTGTTAACTTTCAAAATTTTTATTCATTAAAGACAAAAATTGAAGAGCCCCGACGGGGGGATTTTGCATTGCAAGTCCCCTAATGGTGGCTGCACGAGAGCGAGCCGTCTGTGTACGAGGAGAAATAAAAAAAAATAAAATGTTAAAAAACTCCTCGAAACAGACGGCTGCCAGCTGTCTACGACAGACACAGTCACAGAACACTAACCTCGCAATACCAGTAGAGGCGCTGGTCAGAAAATTGGGATCGTCCCAGTTTACAGGGACTGTCAACTTTATAAAGATTTCTTCACACAAGAAATCTAGGAATGTTCATTCACCTCAAGTGCCGACACCATCAATCAAGTGTGCTAGTCAATGTAAACATATCAGGTTTCATAACAAGATTATTGGAAGACAGTAAGTCATGAAAAATAGACGGTGAACTCGGGGGGAATTGAGGTCACTGAATCTACATGTATTTTTAGCACTCTCATTCTCAATTTCCGTAATTGCTGCATGCTGTCTTTGTCCCGTAGGGGGAAGTGAAAAAAAAAAACGTCCCCATAAACAAGGACAGTCTCAATTTATGGCATTATCGTGATATAGGGAACCACCGTTCACTTCATACAGTAGCGCTTTATTCAGTCGTACGCACGGTTCCCTATTTCCACCTCCATTCACTTTGTACACAAGTGCGTGTACACAAATCTACGAGTGGTTCCCAAAACCACGATTTGGCCCAATTTATCAAGACATGATTTGTCTTGGTTTATGAGGATATCCTTGTTTTCTGGGACAATCCCAATATTTGGACCAGCACCTCTATTCTAATACGACCGTGTGAGTACGAGAGTGGTCACAGAATTGTTCCTACAGACAGTTAAAAACTAAACACCAGAAGGCAGAATAAATATCTGGGACCGAAGTCACTTTCGCTCGCAGTCTAGTTTTGCGAAGGCAAAGACGACAGCAGAAAAGAAAGGGATAATTCCAAATACTAACCGCTTCTCTGACTCCTGGTTCATCGTATCCCTGGTCGACATAGGGCAAGGCATCCACTATTACTTCTCCCGCCATATTTTCTCAGTTAGAATTACGAAAAAGGCCGACGAAATCAAGGCTTTCGAGCATTCAGTTTGCACTACAAAATCGTCAAATAGCGCTACAGCTAGAGTAGAGGGCGCTACAATGAGGGATAAATTTTTAGGGGGGGGAGGCTTTCTTTGGGCAAAATTTAAAGAAAAAAAAATCATAATTCTGCGGTCTTCGCCATTTTCAGATGCATCTGAGATTAAGGAGATTTGCCTCAATTACCACAGTCTACTGATGTTCCAACTTTGTCCACGAAAATCCCTACAAGCCCTAGCTCAAAACCGTCACTCGACTCTCGTGATTCTTATGGTTTGCCCCCCCCCTAAAAAAATTGAAAACTTGCAGTTTTTACTCAAAGTTATCACAAAATCCACCAACAGTGTGCAAAAAATCCTTCAATTTCACTTTATGATGCATAAGTGCCCCAAAGACAAACTTGGTTGCTTTGCCCCTTCGCTTTGGGGCGTTTTAAAAAAGCTATGCATCTTCCCCCCCCCCCCCCCCCGGAAAAAATTCTGTGTATGACCATATTCACATGATTACCATTTTGGGACAGTATGATCTTATAATGAATTGGAATGGTGACATTCACATTTTTTTTTTTTTTTTTGGAAGGGGGCAGGGTGCTTAGACAGGCAAAAGACTAACAAAAAATAAATGAAAATCAGGTATTTGTTTGATCAGTCTTTATTTAAAAGACATCCAGTATCCCCCGGCTGAAGTGCTTTGCACAATATGAAACACAAAAAGTACATTTACAATCAATATAGATGCACCCTGTGCTTTGCTATAAATCTATCGCAATAAATAATGACACCACAGGGATACATATTATATCTCTTTCCATTAAAAAAGTGACAGTATACAAGGTAAACTAAATATGTAATTCCATGAAGATTCACAGACATAATTCTTAAACTCTAACATGTGCACCTGCAAATTTACGTGAATCAGAATGAAGTTTTAATAATAATGTCATGTAAATTTTTCTGGTATCCCTTAGTAAACCATGACAAATGACCAGAATGAAAATGATTCATAATTTCACACTCACTGCTTGCTTACAATGTACATGTACGACATATACAGTGTATACAGGAATTATTTGTACACTCTACATATAAAACGCAGTAAAAGGAGAAGATGCTGGAAGTCAAAAACTTCTAACCTGGCTGTCATAAAATACAATTAATTGATTTTATATGAAAGAGATAATAATTGCCTTTGTTTTTCACCAAGTTGAAAATTGTGACTGATCAGTCATGCATGAAGTACAATATTTCATAAAGTGTGATAATGAATATTTTCAGAACTTTCTGTCATCTACGCGTAAATCACAATGCATCAATAATCATCACACTTGTATTTATTTCATTCAATTCATTAGAATATATATCGAAGACGCGCATGTACATGTACTTTGTCAATTAATCTTGGGACGACTGCAGTTGTTAACACATAACTGGTGACCCTATCTTAGGCTAAATGATACATCACATGTACCTGACTGAGCACCTAAGAACATGTTCCAGTTATGCGTAGCTTTACACAAATGAATAGCTTTATGAAATACCACCCAGTTTGGAGTAATTCCAATCATGAAATTATAGAAACAATAACAGTTGAAGGCTTGACGCAGTCTCAAGCAGCACTTCACAACTTGCAAAACACATCATCTGCCAGTTTTGAGTTGAATTTTCTCCCAAGCCAAACAGATTTATGTGATCCCAAGAGATTCAACCTTGTACTGTGATGTCAAAATTACAAATTTCCACTTAATAGATATCTACTACCTCATGAACACATATAATCAGCTGCATATAGCATTTGATTAAAGATGCTGAATCATACTTTCATGGCCAAACCATATAACTTAATGCATATTGCACCTTTTGCATTTGTTTGTGAACCATACTTAGGGGGTGTTGCAAGAAAATATTTGCAATCAATTGCAAATATTCTGTTGCAATTTTACAAATGATTGATCACTTTTAACTATAGCAAATAAGATTACACTCATTTTTTCATGGAGCAGATTAGCAATCAATCGCAAATTAGCAATTAATTGCACAGCATATGCTTGATTTCAGGAATGAAAATAGACTTGCAATTGATCGCAAGTTTCTTGCAATGCCCCATTAGTGTGACTGTGAGCCTGTAAGCTTTTGAATCTCCACTCTTAGGAATAAGGATGATAGATCCCATAATTATGCTGAAGTAGAAGACATGTCTACAAAACAAAATTCAAAGTGGGATCCGTTACATGACATGTTGTCTGGTCTATCACTTTACAGGATTAAGATTGGCTAAAAAGGTTAGCTGTCTGTTACTATGATTACAATTGGATATAACAGATTTCACGGTATAGATGACAAATTCTGTTATGAAACACTCCACTGGGGTTTAAATGATTTTACTTTCCCCATATTAGGATACCAACATTTTTTTTGAGCAAATTTGTTAAGAACATTACAATAAGCATCCTCACAAAAATAGCAAGTTTAGAGCTTGAATATTTAAAATGACATGATCTAATTGCCAGACCTGGCAGTGGAAACACAACATTACATGTAAACTGTATACAGAGATAAATATGGAATCTTTATCTCAGCATAATGGACTTTAGGAAACACAACCTCAACCAACAAGACAATATGAAAACGAATCGAATCAGTAAAGTCAATAAATCTTTGAAATCCTAATCTTATCTTACAATGTTATAGACTTAAAGATACAAAAAAAAATAAACAGCAAGCTATCTTAAATTCAAACACAAAAACTGAATCCATATTTTTACAGAACAGATTGCTGAAAAGGTTATCGAGTTACACAAGGTGAATTTCTACAGTTTCAACTGCCATCGTTCTCAGAGAACATGTATTTATCTACAGTTTGAAGGTATCTCTGTAAAACCAATACAATGCAAGCAAGTCACTATGAGTTTAAGACAAGCTAATCCTGCATTGTGTCGATCATATCAATGACAAAAATAAACAGGGCTGCTGGGAAATTCACCAAAATATTGATTGCAAACTTCAGTTGCAAATTTACAAGTGATAGACCAACTTGAAGTAAAGCAAGTTAATATTTATTGATGCAAGATTCACGCAAGTTATCAATTGCAAATTTGCGATTGATTACAAGACTTGTGATTAGGGGTCCTAAATTTAGCTTGAATTTAATTGACAGAAATTTCTTGATTCACAATCCTCGTAGCAAGCATTAATAGACCTTTGTGATCACTATTGGGACGATTCATATTGAAATTACAATATAAACAGACATATTCTGCCTATGATCGAAATAAACATTTTACACCAAAGGGTAAGCGAAAAAAATGTTTGAAGTAATATACATTTTATATCATGTGTTGTTTTCACATGATGAACGACAAATGTAAAAAATCAATCTTTCAGAGTTGAGAAAGATGAAAATAGTTTATGTTTCTAACTAGCCTATTACAAAAACAGCAAAACAAATATAAAAAAAAAGGCTATTCAGAACTAATTTGTTTTCATTTTCACCAGCAGTAACGTTCACATATTGTATTAAATACATGTAATTGATGTACAAATTATGTCCCATCTTTCTGATGTACTATCACATAAAGATAGTACAGTTAGGAAAGGAAAAAGGTGTTAGGTAGACTGCTATGACCCTTGCCCCTGAACCCGAAAAAAGTTGGAAGTTTGCACTATCGTAAGAAGTGATATGTCGTCTAGGGCAATATCATCTACATGTCTTCTTATCAAAGCTATCATTCTCTTGTGCAGCCCTATGCCAAACTCAAAATCAATTCAAATACAAGGTAGTTGAAATATCTTGACTTTGAATATGAACACATCCATTAATATTAATAATATTAAGTTTCCACTATAGAAGTACACAGCATGTACATCACTTTTAAAATACAAAAACGAATACACTCAAAATATACATTATACTTCTCAGAATATGAAAGTAACAAAACATGTAAGGCTTTCAACTTTCAACACACTGAAGGTCCATCTCTTGCCATTGAATAAATGGATTAACAGACCAAAATAGTTTCCATTGCTGTATCAAAATACCTACCTTACACAGTTGGATAGAACCACCAGTAGCAAATAGCGGTACAATACAGCGCAAGGCTGTGTCTAGCTTCCCAGCCTGCATCCATTAACAATTAAAGCATATTGACTGATCACTAAAAAGACGTGCCACCCACATACCTTGGAGACCCAGGTAGAGCATAAGGCTTAGTCCTGCCATTCTCATGCATTTAAATCTAAAGCCAAACTCAAGATGATGGGGTATTACCTTTACAAATTTATACAATAATTTATACCAAGTTTTCTCCTCAACGTATGGAGCGTTGTGGCCCAGTGGATAAGTCTTCTGACTATGAAACAGAGGGTCGTGGGTTCGAATCCCAGCCATGGCGTAACTTCCTTCAGCAAGAAATTTATCCACATTGTGCTGCACTCGACCCAGGTGAGGTGAATGGGTACCAGGCAGGATTAATTCCTTGAATGCATGAGCGCTGAAAGGCAGCTCGAGCTTAAGCCGAGGTAATAATAACACGCCTCGGAATAGAATATTTCTAGATAGATGGCGCTATATAAATGCCTATTATCATTAACGTAGGCTCATCTGTTGAAATCTTGCTTGGGGCCCCCCGAAAATTGAAAGAAATATTGAAATACTTGCAGTGAGACGTGTACAATTTTGTCTCATTCAACAACAAACGTTTTGTTTTTCCTTAAATTGGTTACAATGTAACATGGGGATTGGAGAGCAGTTGTTAAATGTAAATAATGGTATTCCACACGTTCTAGCATATTACACATCAATTTCCACCACCTTGCAATACATGTAGCAAAAATAACATCTATTTCATTTTAAATGCAAATTTACATGTACATTATCAAATGAAAAAGTTTTCTTTCCTCACCACAATAGCTCCATACATATGATGACTACATGTATGTAGTTCATGCACATTTCCTGAAATAATAATGATCATGATCATTACAATTTTGATAATTTAAATTCCTGATGCAATCATAAATTTACAAATTTTCCCCTGTTAAAAAAAATAATACAATTCAAATACTATACGGAACACATGCTGATTCAAATAATTCCCTGACAAAGTACATTTTCCAACATTTTATTGAAAAAAAAAGGAAATAAAAAATCTGTATGTTGTATGATTAATTAGATTTCTTAGCCCAGTTCAAATCATCCGACCTAGGAGAGACACCAGTTAAGGAGGTGATTATAGATTCTAGCCCAGTCCAGAAACCTACAGCTTCCATCGGGTAGTTGAGCCAGCCGGTGGTGATGCAAAAATAAGTCTCATGGGGGGCGACGTGGTGGATCCTATGATGACGACATGGCAGGATGACATGGTAACGCTGCAAGAACTGGACCCATCCGGGAAGACCAAAGTAGGTGTGAGACCACTTGTGGAACTGGTTTGTGAGTGTGACGAAGATGGCTAACAGGAGAAAGTAGCAATGCCAGGCGTAGTGTTGGTGGATGGTCTCTGTGGAACTGGTGTAAAGGAGGTAGGTCTGGGGGATGAGGCCTATGAGAGACAGCATGCAGTTATCACCGTTGGTTTCAATGACGTCATGCCTGGTGATGGCTGTAGGGTCGATGTGGTGTTCCCTGAACGGTCTGATGAAAGCCTGTAGGGGAACATTGAATCAAAATCATCAAGCAAAATTTAATGTACCATTCCATTCATATTTGTTTGCTAGTGCTAGCTGATATTTATTTTTTTCCAACCAGTTATGGTCAGGGGCAACATCAGGGTATGTTTGATTGGTGGGGGAGGGGAGGGTTCAAGGAGACCAAAAGAAGGCACAATTTTTCTCTCAATAGAATAATAAAGGTGTTATAGAAATAAACCTATTTTTTTAACACATTTCTTTGTTTCCTTTTTTCCGTCCCCCTTTCACAATATGCACTATAGCCCAGAGATTCATGATGAATCATCAATTGTTTAGAGTACCTGTGTATGTACAAAGAAGTTAATTGCCACTTGTGGGTGTTTTCATACCAAATTTCTTTTATGTGGTGAACTATAAATAACACTGTCTTCCTATATAGTTGATTTTAGATGATCACTTTTGAGGCAAGGTGGATGTAGCTTTCTTTACAAAGGAAAGATAGCATGTACATCCAGCTCCCACAATGGTAAATTATTGCTGACTTGCCTTTCCAAAAACAGGTATTTCAACTGATCCCCACGAGTCGGCTGCCCAATGCACTAATCCAGAAAAGAAGTCTGCTGTTAATATACCACCAACTGCAAAATAAAATCAAAGAAAAGAAAACAGGACGACTAAGTTATGTGAGGGTGTTGTGGTCTAGAGGTAATGACTCTCATCTTCAATCTGAAGGTCAAAGGTTCGATTCCCAGCCAAGGACTGTTTTCTTTCAGCAAGATATTTACCCACATTGTGCTGCACTCAACCAAGGTGAGGTGAATGGGTAACCGGTAGGAAGAAATTCTTTGGACGCTTGAGCGCCTACATATATGGGCAGCAAAGCTAAAGGCAGGATAATAATAGGAGCACTTTGTGTTCTCAGGAAAAAGGCGCCTTATTATACATCCAGCTAATATTAAAGGACAAGTCCACCCCAACAAAAACTTGATTTGAATAAAAAGAGAAAAATTCAACAAGCATAACAGTGAAAATTTCATCAAAATCAGATGTAAAATAAGAAAGTTATGGCATTTTAAAGTTTCGCTTCATTTCACAAAATAGTTATATGCAAATGAGGAACTATTTCTTTTGTATTTTATTAGATAGATAGATAAATGGTTTTATTAAGACAAAATCACATATAAAATACATACAGGCATGGTAGTTTTTAAAACTAAATTGCGCCATGAATTTACAATAAGTGTACATTCCATATTACTCAAAGGAATATTGATTATCAAAAATATTATATGAAATATTTTTATTTTCTTGTCATTGTCATGTGAAATGAAGTTTCATTCCTTCCTGAACACGTGGAATTCCATTATTTTAACATTTTGTGCTTCAGGTAAGGAGGTCCTAATCGTCAAATTCGTAAAAATTGAAATATTGTATAATTCAAACAATAAAAAACAAAAAAATAGTGAGTGAGTGACATCATTGACTCTCTCATTTGGATGTAACTGGCTCGTTCATATAACTATTTTGTTCAAAATAAGCGAAACTTTGAAATGTCACAACTTTTTTATTTTACATCCGATTTTGATTAAATTTTCAGCATTGTGCTTGTCTGATTTTTCTCTATTGATTCAAATCAACATTTTTCTGAGGTGGACTTGACCTTTAACATTAAGTTCACCTCTTCTACACCCAGACAGCCTCTATAACTACATATCACCCAGGTGTTATTTTCCTTGTTGCATTGCTATAATTATTGTTCTTTTCAATTATTTGTTCATGTATCTCTAAATCTGTATTATGTTCTGAAATGCCCATAATGACAATGACAACAGTCAAACAACAATAACGATGATGATTATGATAACATGTAATGAGTACTCAATAAGTGATTACACAAGACATATTTCTAAAATATGTTCAAAATCCACTATAATGTTTAATTTGATAGGATGGGCGTATAAAAATACTTTTATAATGGAACAAATACCTAGGCTCCAAAGTGCGGCTGAATTTTGCACAAGTTTGATGTTACATACAAATGAATTGAACAATTAATGAAGTTTTGTGTCATGGACTGCTGATCAATTCTTACCTGCAGCTATGAACGGAACCATCCAATTATCCATTCTGAAGTGAAAAATAAGCTGACAAGTAGCCATAAGAGTCAAAGTCATACAGAGAATAACACATACGATCTCTTGCCTTCGCTTTCCTGGAAATACAAAATTTGAAATGAAATTTAAATGGAATGGAAATAAAATTAAAGTCCATTATAAAAATGGATGTCACTTACAAATGGAGGCAGGAACACAATTGTGAGGTAGGTAAAAACCGAGTAGAGAAGACTTAACTTACAAGGAAAAAAAATTAAACTCAGAGAACTTTTTTGAACTTCATCAGTCAAATGGTAAAGACATCATGAATTCGTTAATTGGTAATTCAATCTGGCTGCGAAATGACTATGTTTGCATTTTTTGGTCAATTTGATATGTAGGCTTAGATCGCCTCCTGCGTAAAGTTGCTTTGATACAGTAGGGGAAGGCGGGGTAAGTTGAGTGTAGGGGCAAGTTGAGCCACCAGCCCCAGGCCAATAATGAATGAGTCAGACATTGTGGTGGTGTCATGTATTGATGACCCATAGCATAACCCCTAACCCCACCACATTGTTTCCACTTTGAAACAAAAAGTAGTTTTTTTTGAGGGAAAGTATGAATTTCAGCCAAAAAAGTAAAAAAGAGTGTGAAATTGATAAGTGCTTTATACACACACACGTCTTTAAATATAGTAAAGACATGATAACAACATTGTTAGTCCAGGTATGGATCTTCATTCTTGTCATAGTCTTTTATATGATGGATGCATAATAAATGTGTGGATACAAAATTATCGCACTAAGTTCGGACTGGGGTAAGTTGAGCCAAACAGCATGGGGCAAGTTGAGCCATGGTAATTCTTATGGTAATGTATCTTAAAAAACAAACAAACCATAAAAATTGATTGAAATGCAGGCTGAAAGGAGCAAATTTACATGACTGCTCTTTTTCTTTTAAAGGATGTTAGTATTTATAGAGAATTAGCAAGTGAAAAGACTTTAAACAAAAAAATTGACATGCTGGTTCTCCCCCATACAGTTTGTACATAGTTTTTGTGGCTCAACTTACCCCAAACGGAGGCACAACTTACCCCATATATGGGGCAAGTTGAGCAATTTGACATCGTTTTTTTCAAAGGTCAAGATGACTTTCAGTGTGGGGGTAGAAAGTTATATGTAGGTGAAAAACATTTCCCAAGAATCAAATTTAAAGGCAAGGTACATATTTCTATAATAGTACTAGTCATATCAATTCTAACATGCAAAATGCAAAAAGTGTCACAACTTACCCCGCCTTCCCCTATGTAAATTCTTCTGTATAATTTGCATTGGCAGAAGAACCTCCACCTTCATGTACAATACTTCACACCATCACATTCATTCATTTGTTTTCCACAATTCAATTATTAATACAAAACATATAACTCATTTTGAAATAGCATAAATGATTACAAAAAAATTAAGTATAGGGGCAAGTCAACGAGAGCATTTTATGACCACCACCTGTTTCCAGCTGTCAAAATCGCTGTCTAACCCTTAACTTTCTCTTTACGCGGTTTTTACGACCACCGCCCGGGGCGATTGTTTACACAAGCTCCTTTCGGCCAATGATCGTCACCGAGTGATCACTGGCCCTCTTTCGACCAAAGAGGGTCATGTTTTAGCCCCGATTGCCAAAAGGGAAAGTCCTTACATTAGCTAGAATGCAATGCGCAATTCATATCCAGTTTTTCAGTACATGATTTTAGGTTGTCTATTATGTGCAATTGTCGTCTGACCATGAAAAAAAATCCCGTTAAATTTCATCAATCCTGTGGAATTTTACGCCCAAATGAAAATCAACTTCTGACCGAAGGTAAGCGCTACTATCGACATCAATACCGTCCGAAATAGATGCATTTTTAACGTTTTTCCGCACATTTCTCTGTCAAATTTCAACTGCATCTTTGCCGTAAATATACTGATCTGCAAGGTGATGTCAATGCATTTTATGTGCGGTAATTTGCGATGTACGTAAAAAATATTTTTATGCACGCCTGTTTTCTTGTTTCTGCAATCATTTTCATAGCGATAACCTTCGCTGCTGTGCGTTGCTTTTGATAAAGTGAACGAACAACATCGCAACGGGTGGGAGCAGCGCACAATTGATTTCCGCTGTCCATCAGTGATAGCGTGTTTTACGACCGGCTTGATGGGCGTCAGCTGCCAGCGCTCTGTTTATAAAAGGATTAGCGGTGACGGTCTTTGGCCCAAAGGAGGGGATTCGTTGAATGTCCATCCGTAATAGGTCCATGGTCACATTCATTTTCCAAAGTTTGCTTCGTTAAACTTTAAAGACAAAAACTGAAGAGCCCCAACGGGGGAATTTGCATTGTAAGTCCCCTAATGGTGGGTGCACGATAGCGAGCAGTCTGTGTACGAGGAGAAATTTAAAAGAAAAAATATGATGGTGGGCCCCAAGTCTGCGCACCTAACAATTTGAGTTAAGATTTAACATGAATTTCTTCTTATTTCACAAAATCTTTTGGTCAATAGTGTTCCTTATGTTATTAAGCGTAAGTGTACCAAATTTCTCATTAAAAAATGAAAGAAAAGAAAAGATTTTCTTGAAAAAACCTCGGGCAGTCATTTTCAGATTGAAAAACAAATGGTACCCCATGTCTGTGCACTCATTCACTTTGCACACGATTCGGGGATTTTGATGAGAAGTCTGCATTTGGAGGCCGTCACATGAAATGAAATTATTTTTCCACTATTTTGAGTCAGATTTTTTTTAAGAATACCTGTATTGCATATGTAAAGTTTGTGCTTGTTGCGTATCCTCTTATACTAGAATCATGCAGATACGCTGGTGCGCAGACATGGGGGAACTGACCATAATTTTACCTTTCTCCTCGAAACAGACAGCTGCCAGCTGTCTAATCAGTGGTCAAGCCAATGCAGTGTTGGCTAGTCTTGCTATAGACCAAAAGCTTCGGTCTCTGTTTTGTTGGTTGTTCAGCTGAACTTCGTTGGCTTCACTCACCAAATACAGAGACCGAAGTTCTAGCGCGATCTGTACAGGGGATTCAATGGCCATATGTTATGTACTTAAGATCGGATAAAACGGGGAAGTGAATTTGCGCGACAGCCGAGGTAAGTCAATGATTTGTTCCTTTTAACTTCATTTTTCTCAGTTTTTTGGCAATTAATGCCAAGAGGGAATATAAATAAAAGGGAGAAAAGAGTAATGAGTACTTTCTAGGATTAGAAAAGAGGAATAATGTAAAGAAGCAGTGTTACGAAATATATGTAGAAGGCCAGTTGATTACAAATTTTAAAGATATTTTATCTGCTCAAAAGCAGTATTATGAAAAGTTATACACTACAAAAGTAAGGTTTGGAGCTGGAGAACAATGTAATTCGTTTCTACAAAATATTTGTGTTCCAATATTAAATACTGAAGAAAGGGAAAAGTTGGAAAAACCCATTTCTAAAAGAGAATGTAGAGAAGTACTGAATGATTTGGCCAAAAACAAGAGCCCAGGAAATGATGGTATTCCAGTGGAATTTTATTTAAGTTTTTGGAATGAGTTAGAAGATATTTTTATGGAATCGGTATTATACAGCTTTGAAATAGGAGAATTGTCAACATCACAAAGGCAAGCTATCCTTATTCTGATTGCGAAAGAAGGCAAAGATGAAAGAGAACTCAAGAATTGGCGTCCAATTTCTTTATTGAATGTCGATGTAAAAATAATAACTAAGGTTTTTGCCAAACGCCTGTGTAAGTTTATAGATAAATTGATAAGTGTTTGTCAGACCGGTTTTATCAAAGGAAGATTTATAGGTGAATCCATCAGAGTTATTATGGATATTATGTTTTATACAAAAATGCATAATATACCAGGACTTTTTTTATTTTTAGATTATGAAAAAGCATTCGACTCATTAGAATGGGGCTTTATGATGAAAGTATTGGACAAATTCGGTTTTGGACCCAAATTCCAAAGTTACATCCAGACTTTTTACAACAATATAAGCAGTTGTGTTAATAGCAATGGACATACATCTGGATATTTTGATTTGAGCCGGGGAGTAAGGCAAGGGGACCCAATCTCCCCATATCTTTTTATTCTAGGTGTGGAAATACTTTCATGTGCTATACGTCAAAATAAAAAAATAAAGGTATAGATATAGATGGATATGTTATCAATATTGTACAATATGCAGATGACACTACGTTGGTTTTAGCAGACTTGGAATCGGCTAAAGAAGCCCTTTGTGTAATTGAAGATTTTGCGTCCTTTTCAGGTCTTAGAATTAATAAAAGCAAAACAAATGCTATGTGGTTGGGATCAAAAAGAACTTGTAAAGATAAGCCTATGGATATTAATGTGCCGTCTGAACCATTCAGAGTATTGGGAATATTATTATCTTCAAATATTGATTCTATGATATCATTAAATTTCGAAAGATGTTTAGCTGATGTAAAAGTTCTGCTTAATATATGGCGTAAAAGGAATTTGAGTTTGATAGGAAAAATACAAATAGTTAAAACTTTTGCTATATCTAAATTTGTTTATTGTGGGTCAGTTTTACCAATTCCAGGCCATATATTGAATCAATTAGAGCAAGCTATTAAAGATTTTATATGGAATGGAAAAAATAGATATATTAAAAAGTGCACTCTAATAGGTTCATATTCGCAAGGAGGTTTAAACATGATTGATATCCCTTCCTTCTTCAAGGCTTTAAAGATAAGATGGATATCAAGGTTTTTTACAGAAGACAACTCTCTTTGGTCTATTATATTTAGATATTTTATGAAGGAATTTGGAGGTGAATTTTTATTTTATTGTAATATGTCAAAAAGGAGCTGTAAAATGATGGGCAATTGCCCTGGTTTCTATCAAGAGGTATTGAGTGCTTTTTTTCAATTTCGGTCATTAGATTCAAAGCATAAAGATGTAAGGGAAACAATTATTTGGAACAATGAAAGTGTTATAGTAGGAGGTAAACCTTTGTTTGTTAAAGAACTTTTTAGAGCTGGTTTATGGTACATCTCAGACTTATATGACAGTGAAGGTAAACTTATAGATTTCAATATATGGATGAAAAGAGGAGTGGAAAAGAAATTTTATATGAAATGGTGTTCAGTTGCTTCAGCCATTCCAAAAATATTGAAGTTAAGATGCCTTCATAATCAAGGAGAGTTAACAGTTCTAAAACTTGTATGTAATTTCAAAGGCAAAGATATAGACTTTAGGAAGTTGACAACACAGATTATCAATTTAATTTTGAAAGGCATACTTTTTGAGGATCCAACATCAGAAATTTACTGGAGCAATAAATATAATATAGAAAAATATAGATGGAAAACTATCTATAAAATGCCTTTTGTGTTTTTAACGGATACTAAGAGTAGAACTTTTCAATATAAAATAAACACAAGAACACTCCTCTTAAATAAAAGATTATATAAAATGAAAATTGTAGAATCTGAATTATGCACCTTTTGTAAACAAGAGGCGGAAACAACAGAGCATCTTTTTACAGAATGTCAGCATGCATGTACCTTTTGGGAAGAGTTTTTGAAATGGTGGTATACAAAATTTGATATCAATTTACAACTAAATGATGAAGATATTATTTTTGGTATATCTGATAGAAGACCACATAAATCACTTATGAATCAATGCTTAGTTGTAGCTAAACAAATGATATATATATGCAGACACTTGAATATTTTACCGTCCTTTGATTTGTTCTTTGTAAAGCTTAAACGAATATACAAAATAGAAAAACAAATTGGCATTCAGAATAAACAATTATCAAAGTTTGAAAAGAAATGGAAAACTCTACAGCCCTCTTTCATGTAATAGTTTGGGCAGCTTGATGGAAAACGAAATCAAATGTGTCATCATAACCATTCAATCCTGAAATGTTTTCTTTTTTTCCTTTTTTTTTAATTTGTTTTGTATTTTATTTCTTTTTGTATATAATATGTACAGTATAATGTATAATGATTATGTTTGTTATATGTATAAGAAGTTATGGATAATAAAAAATCACTGAAAGAAAAAAAAAAATATAAATTTGTATTTTGGTCTCGTTAATTTTCAAAATTTTTATTAATTAAAGACAAAAATTGAAAAGCCCCGACGGGGGGATTTTGCACTGCAAGTCCCCTACTGGTGGCTGCACGATAGCGAGCCGTCTGTGTACGAGGAGAAAATAAAAACAAAATGTTAAAAAACTCCTCGAAACAGACGGCTGCCAGCTGTCTAGTCTTGCTAGTACTAGTCATAGTGGCACTCAAGGCCCTCGCTGCCATTGAGTACGCGTGGCGCTTCCGCCACGCGTAATTCAATTTTGGAGATTTAGCGCCACGCGTAAATCATTCCATCGATGAAGCGCCACGCCTAAAAAAATAGCGCCACGCCAAATTCCGCGAGCGCCACGCCTGAATTGCTCGAAGCATTTTCTACCTCCATGCTCCAGCATGGACCTATTCCCGTAATAGGTCCATGCTCGAAGCAAGCGCGTGGCTGACCGCTACCATGCATCCCAAACCCGGGGATGCCAGCGCTAGCGCGCTGCACCCCGCTCACCACGGCACTGACTGACTCCAGCACACCTCCCTGACAGTGTAGGCATGGCGGTTTTAGTGAGCGTGTTTACGTTATTTGCCTGCATGGCGAGCTGGTATAGCCAGAGAGCTACACATTTTCTAACAGAGGTACATGTACACACACAATCAGTGACTGAGAAAGAATGTATTGCTATGAATTCAGTATCGAAGTCTGTGCATGATCGAGTATTTTAAAATTAATTTTTTATGATTGTTTTGAGTGACCTGATAAAGAATTAACTCCATCAAATGTTATTTGAATGATTTTGTTTACCCTTATTTTCCGACCTACCTTTTTCATCTTTGTCAAGTTTCACAACTACAGGATGTTTGTGTTTTTTCTTAATCATATGGGCCAATAGATTGGCGCGGTTCCAAAATTTTGAGGGGGTGGTTGTGTCTCCTAAATAAGACGACCTCTCTCCACTATAAAAATAATTTTTAAAAGTGCCATCATTCAGAAAGGAATTTTGCCCCCGCCCCCTCCGAAAAATGACAAGCAAATAAAAAAAAGTCATCAATTCCAAACTTATTTTGGGTACATGCACACACCCCACCCCTGGATCCGCGCCTGTTATGATAGACCCGCTTTTATTTTCATTTTTATTTTTTTAATGACTTAAATTGATTGAGATATTGTTATGTCACTAATCTATAATTTCTCTTTCTTTGGTACCCGTGACGGTAATGAAATATCTGAGTGAAGTAATGAACACTCACAAAATAGAAAACGCCAGCTTAATTCATACATGCAGTTGGTGTTTACAAGGTAGTACACGGGTCATATAAAAAAAGTTCCTATTTTTTTTTCTAAAGTGTAATACAAAGAAAGTCAAAGTTACAATTTTTAGTGTTAGTGGTAAATGGTATTCGATGGTTGAATGTTATTTGAACTGATTTATGAATGTGTAATATTTGGGACTTGGGTTGAGGTGAGGTTTTTTTTTTTTTACCTGCACGAATTGTCAAATCAATCTTGAAACTGAAAGATATGCCTTTGTTTACAATTTTTCAGGGTGCAAAGTTTCGAGTGTTGGATAATTGTGATTTTTTTTTCAAGCAAAGATAAAAGTTATACATTTTTTTATAGGTGTTTGACAGAAATTGCAATGTATGAAATAAGTTGAGTTTTTACCAAAGTTAGGCAATCATAATAGATCATGAATGCCAATATTTTCCATGTTCGTACCATTATATTTCATGTCTCACTGTTATGCTAAAACGGACCAACATTGAATAAATCCCAAAATACATCATCATGAATGCTCCAGAAACCTCGATATCTAAGCAATATTCCTTCAAAGTCAAATAAGCTTTGTCTCGCCTTTGCGTATTTGATCTGACGGTATTTTCCACTCCCCCCCCACCTCCCATCTAGAATGAAAACCCCAGACAACACAAGTATCAGATTTCTGATGACCATGTGGTTCTCGATCAAGATTGCGCAATTTGTACTTTTCCGTAAACAAAAGGGAATGGGAGGAGGGTTCGTGAAAGGGGCTAGTCTACGTTTTCAGTCGGTTCTAAAATGTCAAACTACCAAAATGCATATTCTTCAGTAAACTATACATGTATTTAAAATAAGGAATAGTTGGATGAAACTAAAAACGTTTGCATTAAATATGACTGGAAAATGTCCATAATTGAATTTGAACCACGACTGGTACTTTTATTAATCATATCGTGCTATCATTGATTTCTTGCCAATAAGGCAAGTCTCCAATCTAAGACTAGCAAACAAACTTCTTCTTTATTAACATACATGTACTCGTCCAAAAGAATGATGAAAGCTGGAACGTAATTTTCTCAATATGGAAGAGATAAACAACTCGGGGGGGTGGGTAACTCTGAAATAAAGTATATACAAGGATATGAAATTTAAAAATATATAGCATGTGAATTGAAAACAGATTTAAAGAAATAAGATCAAAAGTGGCAAAATATGTCATGCTAAATATATTACTCAATTTGATTTATTCATATACATATGGTATCCTGTTCCAAACTCTATTAATAAAAGAAGTACAACTTGTTAGAACAGAAATAAAGAAAAATAGAGGACTAAGCATGGAAGAAAAGATGGAATGGAGGAGAGACCACTCGATCTCAGACCCTCTGATTCATGGAAAGTCAGATGAACTGATGCCAAAAGGAGGGACATATGGAGTTGGAAATCGGTACAAAATATTTTTTTCCGGGGGGGGGGGGGCTTGTTATCATCTACCAATACAGCAGATCAAGTTGACCAACTGCTCACACAATCCACACACAAATTACAGCGCAAACATGTGGTGTCACTCAATGGTCAGAAGAATTTAAAAGTTTTACGACCCTCGTAACTTACTCGCCACATCGAGCCTGGGGATCCACTTGTTAAGATCACTTGATCGACTGTAAATAAAATGTAACCTACGAAAATCCTGGGGGACAAGCTGTCCTTATCTGACCTATAGTCAAAACACTGAGGCTAATCATTTGTACGAGAGCCAAACCAGAGAAGGGAGATCATAACAAAATGTATATAAAACTAATTCTAAGCCATTAATACACGAAAACATTCTAAATCGATCGTTATTCTGAGATGTTTGTGACTTCTGTTCGAGAACGGGATTTCATAACGAAATCAAATGTATATAAAATATATTTTTACTTGTTAGCACAGGTCTCAAATCAATTTCGAAATGTTCCTGATTGTCCGTATATCTGAGATATTTACGACTTCTATTCTGTTTTATTTCCCTTTCCACCATTGTCTAAATAATATGCCATTTATATTTCTTTTTGGAGAACGGGATTCATAACGAAAGGTATAAACAATATATTTTTACTTGTTAGCATCTCAAATCAATTTAAAAATGTTCCTGATTGTCCGTTTAGTACTAGTAGTCTGAGATATATAGGACTTCTTATTTCTATTGTTTTATTTCCATTCCGCCGTTCCTTTTGGAGAACGGGATTTCATAACGAAAGGTATATAAAATATATTTTGGTAGCACCTCAAATCAATTTTAACAAATTCCTGATTGTCCATTTAGTAAGATCTGAGATATTTAGGACTTCTTCATTCTATTCTGTTTTATTTTCCTTTTCGCTGTTCCTTTTGGAGGACGGGAGGTCATAACGGAAGGTATATAAAATATATCTTTACTTCTTAGCACCTCAAAACAATTTTAAAACATTCCTGATTGTCCGTTTAGTAATCTGAGATATTTAGGACTTCTGTTTTATTTTCCTTTCCGTCGTTCCTTTTGGAGGACGGGAGTTCATAACGGAATGTATATAAAATATACTTTTACTTGTGAGCACCTAAGAACAATTTAAAACGTTCCTGGTTGTCCGTTTAGTAATCTGAGATATTTACGACTTCTGTTCTGTTTAATTTTCCTTTCCACCATCGTCTAAATAATATTATGTCATTTATATTTCTTTTTGGAGAACGGGATTTCATAACGAAAGGTATATAAAATATATTTTTACTTGTTAGCAGTTAGCACATCAAATCAATTTTAAAACGTTCCTGATTATCCGTTAAGTAATCTGAGATATTTAGGATTTCTATTCTGTTTTATTTTCCTTTCCGCCGTTCCTTTTGGAGGACGGGAGTTCATAACGGAAGGTATATAAAATTTATTTTTACTTGTTAGCACCTCAAAACAATTTTAAAACGTTCCTCGTTGTCCGTTTAGTAATCTGAGATATTTACGACCTCTATTCTGTTTTTTTTTCCTTTCCACCATCGTCTAAATAATATTATGTCATTTATATTTCTTTTTGGAGAACGGGATTTCATAACGAAAGATATTTTTACTTGTCAGCATCTCAAATCAATTTTAAAACGTTCATGATTGTCCGTTTAATAATCTGAGATATTTAGGAATCTTATTTCTATTCTGTTTTACTTTCCTTACCGCCGTTCCTTTTTGAGGACGGGAGTTCATAACGAAAGGTATATAAATATATTTTTACTTGTTAGCACCTCAAATCAATTTTAAAACGTTCCTGATTATCCGTTAAGTAATTTGAGATATTTAAGACTTGTTATTTCTATTCTGTTTTATTTTCCTTTCCGCCGTTCCTTTTGGAGGACGGCAGTTCATAACGGAAGGTATATAAAATATATTTTTACTTGTTAGCACCTCAGAACAATTTTAAAACATTCCTGGTTGTCCATTTAGTAATCTGAGATATTTAGGACTTCTTATTCTTATTCTGTTTTATTTTCCTTTCCGCCGTTCCTTTTGGATAACGAGAGTTCATAACGGAAGGTATATAAACTATATTTTTACTTGTTAGCACCTCAGAACAATTTTAAAATGTTCCTGTTGTCCGTTTATTAATCTGAGATATTTAGGACTTCTTATTTGTATTCTGTTTTATTTTCCTTTCCTCTGTTCTTTTTGGAGAACGGGAGTTCATATCGGAGGGTTTATAGAGTACATGTATTTTTTAAAATTAATTAGCGCCTCAAATCAATTTTAAAATGTTCCCGATCGTCCGTTTAAGCAGCGCGCACGCGCGCATCGTGGGCGCACGTAATGCGCACGCGCGCAACGGCGCGGCCGCGCCCAGCGCTAAATTTGGGTGTTGGAAAATATTATCAATTCTGAAAAATGCGCCACGCGTAATTCCTTACTTTGGTCTTTGCGAGAGCCCTGGTGGCACTGGCAGTGGAACGAGACGTCACGTAGTGGAACATCAATGAAATGATACAATGAAATGAAGGCAAGCTTCGGTTTACCAATACCATCATGCACAGCCAGCCCACTCTCTCGCTTCGTACTAACAACATTCATGGCATTGCCATGGCATGGGTCAGTCCGCGTCCGCCCGGCCCGGCGCAGGGGCGTCGGGTCAGTGGCTCGCTGTCTCAGTCTCTCGAAATGGGCGGAAACCTTTCACGTTAAAAAGTTTATAAAACCCAGATAATTCTTACCAGCAGTGTACAAATTCGCTAATTCTTTGGCTCCTGCGTGTCCTGGACCCCATCGTGGATTAGAATCTCTAACAGGTGGCAGAACATTGCTCTCTTCCGGCATAGAATTAGCCGGAATTTGGCTGACGATTTGGCTCTCCTCCTTTATCCCGACCGCCATGGTTGCATAAGACAAAACATGCATGAAGAATAACGTAGAGGGCGCCAACACTTATTTGCAAAGACCTTTGCTGACAGTACGTTTAATATGAAGAAGTTTCTTAAATTTGGTATGAAATAGGAAATAGATTATTTTTTAAAATCTAATTTGTTTTCAATTTTATTTTTATTATGAACATTGTGAACCTTGTGAAATTTCCGAATGTAAAATGGCTTGAAGTTTTAATTTGGTTTAGTGACAATTTTTTTTATAATGCAATATTGTTTTTTTTATCATGTGATAATTTCGGGTCAAAATATACCCACAAATATAGGATTACACTAACATGAAAGCTCAAAAACAGAATGGAACTGAAAAGGCAAATAAAATGGATAAATTGACACTACACCATATACAAAATGGCAAAATTTTTCCTTCTAGCTTTTTACACTGTTTGTTTTTCACTTTTTGGCATTATTTGAATATATTACCCAGCTATTCTTCTTTTTCTTGTGAAAAATAATGTGGAAGGGTTTTGAATTCACATACAGCAGGGGCGGATCCAGCTTTCGCCAATAGGGGGGGGGGGCCGAAAATATTTTCATCAAAATTTTTTTTTGATTAGCCGCTATAATCTGATTTTTTTTTTTCAGGGGGTAGTCCTAACTACCCAGGACCAAAATCCAGTTGAAACCAATTAGAGCAAAACCAATTGAAACCAGTTGGCCAACTGGTTTCAATAGGGAAATTGGAACAACTGGTTCCAATTGAAAACCAGTTGCCAACTGGTTCCAGTTAAAACCAATTGGGCAACTGGAACCAGTTGGCTATTAATGTTTCAATTGGTTTTCAATTGGTTCCAGTTGTTCCAATTTCCCTATTAAAACCAGTTGAAATCCAATCGGAGGCAACTGGTTTCAATTGGTTCCAGTTGAAACCAATTGGAGGCAACTGGTTTTCAACTGGAACCAGTTGAAACCAATTGGTTTCCAACTGGATCCAATTGGAACTTCCAGTTGGAATGAACTTAGTTACAAATTAATTAGCATTTGCACTAACTATTGCTCATGCCAACACATTGTCTATTAATACCAATGTAAAGGGCATTGATAAAATACAGACTTTCATATGTATATGTTCATATTGGAGTTCTTCAAATATATGTATTTTTATTTCATGTAATCTGGTAACAGTTAGTGGTGTACTAATTATCTTTGAATCTGTTTTAATTATAATCTTTAACATTTATGAACATGGTTTTCACTGCTAAGTATTCTAAAAACTTATCTGAAAAAAGTGTGGTACTTCAAATTGAAAAAAATTCAATAGATACAATGTAAATTAGGATGAATCTCATAAAACATTAATAAGTGCACACTGGCAAAAAATATGCAAATTAACTGGTTTCAATTGGATCCAGTTGGGTTACTGGAAAATTTCCAATTGGAAACCAACTGGAAAATTTCCAATTGGAAACCAATTGGAAATCATTTCCAGTTACCCAACTGGATCCAGTTAGGATTTCCAGTTACCCAACTGGTTCCAATTAGAGTTCATTTCCAGTTACCCATCTTTCCAGTTAGAAGTCATCTCCAGTTGCCCAACTGGTTCCAGTTAGGATTTCCAGTTACCCAACTGGTTCCAGTTAGAAATCATTTCCAGTTGGAAGTCATTTCCAGTTACCCAACTGGTTCCAGTTAGGATTTCCAGTTACCCAACTGGTTCCAGTTAGAAATCATTTCCAGTTGGAAGTCATTTCCAGTTACCCAACTGGTTCCAGTTAGGATTTCCAGTTGCCCAACTGGTTCCAGTTAGGATTTCCAGTTACCCAACTGGTGCCAGTTAGAAATCATTTCCAGTTGGAAGTCATATCCATTTACCCAACTGGTTCCAGTTAGGATTTCCAGTTGCCCAATTGGTTCCAATTGGTTTCAACTGGAAATTGTTAAATTCCAGTTGAAACCAATTAAAACCAGTTGGAAATCTAACTGGTTTCAATTATAAAGACTGAAGTTTTAAATATATGTTAGTTTTTCTTGTTATAAACAAGATAAGGTATCTCATGTGGTCTTAATATATAATGCGAGCGCGAAGCGCGAGCTAAAATTCTTTGATATTTTATGTCCTTAGAACTGAAGATTCTGAGCAGTTCTTATAATCATGAAAAACAGATAAGTATCCAACTAAACAGTGCGAACGTGAAAAGGGACTCAATTAGGACTGTTTTAGTGATTAATGAAGAGGATATCAGCAATAAATAATGAGAGTGCGAAGCTCGAGCTCAAAATTTTTGATATTCCGACCTGGAAAATGGACTGTCTAAGCGCAATTTTTATTTAAATAAAGAACAAGCTGTGTGTCTCAAGCAATTAAATGCGAGTGCGAAGCATCTGAGCTTAATTCTTTGATATACTGACATGATAAAAGAGCATTTTGACAAATTTTGGAAAGAATTTCCAAAGAAGATAGGTATCTCACAAATCAAACAATGCGAGCGCGCAGCACGAGCTGAGAATTTTGATATAACAATTTGTGTAAATCAAACAAAATAATGAAAGCTTGATGTGCGAATATTGTGTGCAAATTTCAGAAGTGGATATAATAGGAAGTGTAATTTAATCCTCTTGAATGGGATTCATTACACAGGCAATGCGAGCGCGAAGCGCGAGCGAAATTTTTCATATAATGTCTTTACTTATAATGTTTTACAATTGTTTCCCTAACTTTTTTCTTCTTTCCTTTCGGGGTCGGGCCGGCCGTTATGAGACTGTTAGTTACACATCATGGGTATAATACCTCTTTCTTACTTTTCTGTTTTTCGTAGTTTCTATCAAGATAAAGAGTACACTTTATCTGTTAAAAAATAGGGGGGGCCTGGGCCGGCTCGGCCCCCTCCTGCATCCGCGCCTGTACAGGGTCATATACATGTGCCCCCTAGATATGCCACTGCTCAATTGTTTCAATATGGAAAATTATCTACGCCAGGGAAACCAAACTAGTGATGCACATTGCTATATTGATAATTTAATTTACCTATATGCAACATTGAGGATATACAGTACATGTATATTAATCCTGGATATTGATGCCATATTTCAAATTCTCATTTACTCTTCACTGGATTGTGTATTCCTTCATCAGGGAGTGTTTGTATGATCATGAAAGTCCATTAATTTGTAGAGTCTTAAAGTGATTGGTTACCATTGGTATGACTTAAAAAAAATCTGAGCTGGAAGGTCACACTTGTCACCTGTGTCTGTGATATGTTACAAAAATGAAGCCCAGAAAAAAATTGCGTTCGAAAATAATTATTTAGTGCTTCAAAAATTGAAATATAAAGTGACCAAAAACACCATCTTAATTTCATCCCATACACTTATGTGTACTATTAAGGTGTCTATAAGACGCCTATTTACAAAATCGGGGTTTGCCTTGTAGTTTAAGCTTTCCATTCTCAATAATGGTTGTTTTCAGGGTTTATTAGTTCTAATACATGCACTTGTACACATGTTTCATCTTGGTTTGAGAATTTTTTAAATCGGCTGCTCACAATGTTAAACAATACCTTTAACGTAGATCATACAGAGGGAGATCAGAGAGGTGGGGATCGTGCAAAAACACATCCCTCTTATAAACAAAAACCCCATGACATTAAACCTGTGACCTTAATACCCTAAAAAAATTGTTTATTCATTTATGTTTAGTTTTTGGTATAAACGGGTCCACATGGAAGATATAACTTTGTATGAATATCAGACATAAATTAATAATTTATTTAATCATTTTTATGCAATCGTTTAAAGATAAATCAACAATAAAAGTAAAATACAAATACTGTCAAATTTATTTTTAGGAATATTTATTTGCATTTTTCAAATTCTACACACACATGAATTTATGATTGTGGAAAGCATACTTCAAATAACAACATCAATAACAAAGTTTTATTGTCCTTGTAATAAACTGATCTTAAAACCAGTATAACTCAGCTAATTCCAAAGTACATATGCAAGACTCAAACTACTCATACGGTTCCTGGATGGGGGGGGGGGGAGTTCTCTTCCATTGAAGAGTGGACGGCTTCAGTGAAAATAGTCCTAAATAATGCACTCTCATTGAAGAACAGGCCACTTGGCCCAAATTTGCTCACTCTTATTAGGGATTTCATCAATCATTCTGACATAGCCTAAACCAGGATCCATTTCACTATGCACTGTGCATGTGGGTTTGGTTTGAAATATATGCAGGACTAGGTATTCCATTTCCAACTTATCGAGGTCACATAAAGGATTTTCTCTTCACAGGTGGGTCTTGCTACAGTCCATGCAAATTACATACCCTTTTCATGTTTTAGATGATTCGGGGTGTTTTCCCCATTTTTAAAGTTTTTTGCACATAATTTGCCGCATTCCGCTCCTATCCCTGAAAAATACCCCCTTTTCTGTTTGTTGGGGTTTTTATTTTCACAGATCCTTTCCACTGAATGGAAGTGACCCCCCCCATGGTTAGATCCATAGCCAGGGTGCAACATTTTAATTTGTATTTTCATGGCATACCTACTAAAATGATAAATAATTTACTGCTAACTCTATACAACATTCACATTATATTTGCCAAGAAATATGATTTTACAGTGAATGTGTCAGAACTCAAATTAAACATTAATTGGTTTTCCATAAAGATCATGATTTAATATTGCATTATTTTAAACAAAAAATTACAATAAATCTCTGACTTTTAGTGAAAGGGAAATGCCCATGATCCAATGGCAGGAATTCCACTGCGGGCTAGAGCTTGTAGTGCCCTTCAATATAAAGGGCTGTGGAGCTGACATTGGTGAGCACTCTAAGGTATATGGCATTGCTCTTTCTTGTTAAAATTTTGTACCAAATGTAAATAACCATATCTGATAGATAACGTGTCTGTTAAAACCCATGCTCAAACATATCTTTGGAACTAAATCTGGTTTCAGTTTATCAATGGACATATTGAATACCAGTACATTGTATAACTCATTCATGAATATTTGAATACAAATTGGAAAGACATGTAAATGAAAAGTGAAATTGGTCCCTAATATTGTCCCCATTGAAACCAATGAACACATTATCTCAAGTTCCATTTACTACATTCCAGTTGCCAATTTGGGTGTCTGTGAGGATCTCCAATCTGGATATATATATGAATATATATATTTATACATGAAAGTTGATCACTCCCCTTTTTAAATTATTGCATGAACAAAAAGGCCTTAAGGTAATAAAAACCATTGCTATGATATATACAGCAGTGAAAGACAAGAAAAAACAACAAAACAAATCTATTGCACACTTCTATAATACATGGTGACTGAATATTTCAGAACCTTAAATTGGTTTCATGTCACAAAACAAATATAACACTTATCAAATCTCAATATGAATACATGGTATGTACATGTATACAGGCAACAGGCGTCAATTTGGTGCATCAGAACTGGAGATCTTTTCATATATTTGGTAAATTATGCATAATTTATACAGGAAATCTGCGTAAACCATGGGTTCAACTGATGGTATTGGTCAAAACCACCTTTTTTTAATTCAGGCCATTGTGGACGGAGCAGTGACTTGCCACCTGAATTTTTCTCTTCATTTAAAAGTAAATGCAAATACATACTTTTGCATGTAGGAGGTTCACTTCCAACAAACACGAAAATGCACATTAATCTACAATGAACTCAATGTATATTCTGATGAATAAATTTGGATGGATGAAAGCAGATAATTGTGGGCAACAATACATGACTATGCGACTCTTCATTACTGCCGAACGCAATATAGGATATCAGACTGACAAACAAAATGAATTCCTAACATTAACAAAGGCTTCACAGTATTGCAGACAACATTTCAAGCAGTCCATGGTCATATAAACACAAATTTCATCCCAAATTGGTTTTGATTCACATTTTTTAATGAATTGTTCTTGGTTTCCTTAATTTTCTACTTTTTTCCTCAGGCAAAATGTTAACATCTTCAAGTGTTTAGTTTCTGGTCTATATTAACATTTACTCATGGATGCGTCCATACCTCTGAAGATTCAAGATATCTCCTTCCTTTCAAAATGAATGGTGCATTTTACCATGCAGTGATCAAACATGGAAACTTTATTCGAAATGGCAGCCATTTTCTTGGAAATGATTTTTTTACTTTGTTCTGTAGACATTTGTGATGTCGACTATATACAAGTGCTTGATAAAACATCTTAAATCTGATAGCACTACTCAATACAGTAGTACTGTATACATAGTAGTTTTTCACGTTGGTTTCATTTTCACAAATCAATTTTTTGAGAATTTCTGCTTGATACATGGCCATTTATGCAAAAAGAAACGCTACCGAAGTCTAAATTTACACCTTGGGCCTGTTGCATAAAACTTTTTAGTCTGAGAAAACTCTGGTAAAAACTGAAAATTAAGCCAGGTTAGTCTGATTTCTGCCATTGATTTTATAACAGGGCAAATTTTTTGAGAATTTCTGGTAAAAAACAACCCGAGTTTTCTCAGGTAAAAAGTTTTATGCAACGGGCCCCTTGTTTCAAACTTCCAAAGACAGTCTAGAACTGTGAGAATACTTGTATATAAAATATATGGGGTCTAAAGTATTTTGTTACATCCAAGCATACAATCATGATGCAATTTCCCCTCGGCAACTGATAAACCAAATTTCAACCATAATAACGTAAAATGGCACAATGTTTAAATATCTAAATTGAACATTTGAACTCTACTAACGTACACAAAGACTTTCAATATTTACAGTGAGTCCAATTCAAAACATAGATGAATAGCGAGGTAAAAAATGACATAAAAGGCTACTGAAAAGGCAAAAAAATGCATTTTTCTAATGCATAATAAATAGTAGAATTAGTTTAAGTTTGGAATGTTTATAAGTCAAGGTGATATTGAAAGACAAGAATTCACACAAGTAAGGCAATTGCCATTTTCTATTCAATAACTTAAGCACACATTTACAAAAGCACACTGAAATATGTTTTTACAAATCTAGTTGAAATACAATTTCCTATCTTTGAAGAAAATAAATAGTTGACAAGGTGAATAGATATAAAGGTATTGGGCAAGTCCATGGTAACTGTTGCATTCATAAAATCAAATGGTAATTTGGACAATATTTGGTAACTGCAGTGCAAGGCATCTTGTAAAAGGACTATGATAGTCTGCCATACAACACTGAAGACACATTTAGTTATAATATATTTCCATTATCATCAAAATGTGTACGTTTCTTCAAAAATTTATTTTCAGCATGAAAGAAAAATCAGACCAAGACATAAAATTGATGAAAGTCTCCATGCCAAACCTATGAACTACTGAGGGAATACATCAAACATCAAAGAGTGACAGTCTACAAGGAACATCACATTTTATTCTTGCAATCAAGCTCCTCTGATATCAAACTGATAAAATTCCCATCGATGGTGTCTCTCGGGATTCCTTCCTCAATCTAACACTGGTCATGGGGACAAAGTCGGTGCAATGCATCATGAGCCTCATGAACACCATTGTCGCGGGCAAATTCCAGAAGATTTCTCGCTTCCCTGTTTTAAAGATATAAGAAATATAGCCCAGTTAGGGACGAATCCATGCTAACAAGAAGTACAAGGAGACAAGTATTTGACCATAAAGTATTTTACAAAACAAAACAATGGAGATACTTCTTTTCCATTCTCGACTGCCCAAAAATTGTCAGATAAATGGTAGTGAAATTTCTTCAGCCAGGTACATGAATGCACTGTCAAGAATACAGGGCCCCTTCTTACAAAGAGTTACGGTCGATCCAATCAATCGTAATCTACGGATATTCATCAGTGTCATAATTTCTTTTACAGGAAATTTGTAAAATAACCTTTGTGAACAATGGAGAACACACCAAATTGTCAAGAAATCAATGAATTTATTGATATACATTCATATCTAGACATTTTTTTTAACAAACTAGCATATTTTATATGTTGACGTTGCTGGCCATCCATATTTACGATTGATTAGATCAATCACAACTCTTTGTAAGATGGGCCCATCAAAAACCAACATGAATACCATGGTATAAATGCATAAGAGCAGTGAATTAGCATGTTATCATACAAATGAGACAATATTACAAGACTACACTACTCAGATTATGGGAAAGGAATCTGACCAGATTTGAGTAGTTGAAGACTAAATGTGGTATTATCAAAGATGCTTGATCGTATCTGCTTAAGTGTAGTAAACACAGGTGCCCTACATTGTAGAAACAGTATCATAACGCTACAGGCCAATAAATTCAAGCAAATTGAGAAATGCTGTTCAGTTCTCTCATTTCAGAGTCCTATTTTGGTGATTAAACATTAATCATGTGAAAGTTTGAATAAAACATGCAATTCTCCATAAGGAGACATCTAGGTTTTAAAGTGGTTATATTTCATCAGTCCATCAGGCTCTGCAAAAAAATTGCTGGCCAGCAGTAAAAAAAAAACAAAAAATCAGCCTGACTTAATCCCCAGCAAAAACTTCTGTCTATCAAAGTTCTAAGATGAAGGAAAACCTACTGCTAGGTCCATGAACTTCAACTTACTCTTTACTTTTGACATCAGTTTTGTAACCGTGAAGATGACCTATGGCCAAGTTATGAGAAGCATGTGGATGACCCTTGTCCGCTGCAACCCTGTTAAAAGGATGTTGAATAAGATGACAATGTTTATATTTATCATGAAATATTTTATATAAATGAGGAAAGTTTTGTATCCATGCTATGAGCAGACAGGAATTTATTAGTAATTTTTCTGATCTTCTTTTGCTCTGACATATCTCTAGGTACATAATGATACATTTCCTGACAAATTGTTTGGCAGACACATCAGTATTTATAGCTTTTATAATTCTGTTTAAAAGTTTTGTTCATTTCTGTAAACATATTATTTTCTGCTGAACTACTACCAGAGCTTATTTTGTAGAATAAATGCATATATTACATGTATAGGAGAATGGATACCTGAACCATTCCATGGCCTTGTCTTCATCCTGTTTGGTGCCTTCACCCCAGAGTAATCTCTGACCCACCATGTGTGCCGCGTGAGCTTGCCCCATATGGGCGTAAGCATGCGTCACATGGAACTGCAGGTTGTCCATGTAGTAGTAGGAATAGTAGATGAAGCATGCTACCAAAACTACAGCCAGGATCTGGAAGGAAAAAAATGAAGAAAAAAGGTCAGTACAGAATTCTAACATGTTCATCAATTTAAGCTTAAAGGACAAGTCCACCCCAACAAAAACTTGATTTGAATAAAAAGAGAAAAATTCAACAAGAATAACACTGAAAATCTCATCAAAATCGGATGTAAAATAAGAAAGTTATGGCATTTTAAAGTTTCGCTTATTTTCAACAAAATAGTTATATGAACGAGCCAGTTACATCCAAATGAGAGAGTTGATGACATCACTCACTCACTATTTCTTTTGTAATTTATTATATGAAATATGAATTATTTTTATTTTCTCGTCATTGTCATGTGAAATGAAGTTTCATTCCTCACTGAACACATGTAATTCCATTATCTTAACATTTTGTGCTTCAGGCAAGGAGGTCCTAATCGTCAAATTCGTAAAAATTGAAATATTGTATAATTCAAACAATAAAAAACAAAAGAAATAGTGAGTGAGTGACATCATCGACTCTCTCATTTGGATGTAACTGGCTCGTTCATATAACTATTTTGTTGAAAATAAGCGAAACTTTGAAATGTCATAACTTTCTTATTTTACATCCGATTTTGATGAAATTTTCAGCATTGTGCTTGTCTGATTTTTCTCTATTGATTCAAATCAACATTTTTCTGGGGTGGACTTCACCTTTAAGTATGTGGGCCGCAGATATATTGTGATTGCGAATGCAATGTTTTCGAATCGGGAGCAACTTATCACATGTGAAGAAATAGATAGGGTTTTAAATTGATTGTAAGACTAATAGAGCTGTGGAAGAGTAAACTAACTTGGTTGCTTGTCGTTAGAGTTCATCTTAGATGCCTGGTAAGTTGAATAAGTTCATATTTTTTGCATCAATTATATTTACTTTTACACAAAAAATAAAAGAAGTTGTAAATCGGCGGTCCAATTTTTATGGACTCGACTTGATGGTCCATGATGTAGTGTAAGACCATCTGAGATATTCCTCAAAGGCACATCCACTTTGCATGCATTTCAATGTGAGTGCATGCTTAGTGTCAATAATTGATAGATATCTATGTTAGGAGAGTAAACTCATGTTAGTGAACTACTTTTATATAGGCCTAGATGCATCTAGCATCTCAAAATGACCCCCTCCCCCTTTGGCCCTTCAGACAGTACGGTATTAAGTCAAGTGATTGATTGTAATAAATCCGAATGCACACATCTACGTGTCAAAACGTAAATTAAAAGAAAGAGGATTTGCGTGCTGTCGCCAAGCGGAAGACAAAGAAATCAAGATGGCGACGTAAACACGGCCGTAAGCTCTTCCCATCTTTTCATAACATTTTTCTTGGTATTTTAATGAATTCTTCTTTAAAAATGAAATCAATATCGCAGAAATGTTGGAAATGAAATTGAACCCCATGTACATGTTTTAGGGCTAGATCTTTTAGAGGGAAAGTAGAAATCTTGGGGGCGAAAGTTTCAGGTTTTGTACCCGTACGTGGGTGAACATAGCTTGGCATCCCAGGCGTCAGTGGGGAGTAAGCCTACCGTACGTAGATTAGATTCTAGATGACTTTTACTCCCCAGATGCCTCCAGCGTATACTAATACTCAATAGGGCCTACAGGGTGAGTACAGGGACTCAAGTCAATGGCCATATGTTAAGATCGGATAAAACAGGGAAGTGAATTTGCACGACAGTCGAGATAAGTCACTGTTTTTGTTCCTTTTAACTTGATTTTTCCCTTTTTTTGGCAATTAATGCCAAGAGGGAATATCATTTAATTTAGCATTTTGGTCGCGTTAATTTTCAAATTTTTTATTCATTAAAATTATCAAAATTCAAAGACAAAAATTGAGCCCCAACAGGGGGATTTTGCATTGCAAGTCCACTAATGCCATGGTGGCTGCACGATAGCGAGCCGTCTGTGTACGAGGAGAAATTAAAAAAATGTTTAAAAAACTCGAAACAGACGGCTGCCAGCTGTCTAGCAATGCGCATACCGTACCTCCATCATTGTGGTGAGCCAAGTGTCGGGTTTCTTCCGGCGAGCCAGATACACCTTCCCCGCATAAGGCAATGATGGATCTTCTTCGGGTCCAGATTCGTCTGTGAAAGCATACTTTTCTTCTTCTCCCTTAAAATCTTGTTTTGGACCATCATCATCATTATACTGGTCAGCTACAAAAACATTCCTCGCCCTCAGACCGTCTTCAAATACCTGAGAAAACTCCGCCATCTCGACCAGAAAAAAATCTTTGGAGATGATGTCAACAAATAAAAGCAAAACGTCGATAATTTAAATGGTGTCGTAAACGTAAAATTTTCTAAAAATGAAAAAGAAGAGTCGAGATGTCAAATGCCACAACCATGACATCCCAATTTTTTCGCCGGGGACCAGTTAATCACATTTGAGATGAGAACGTTTTCAGAACACCGCCCCAGGCAGTCTTTATCCTCATTCAGCATACAGATTGGAGGGGTTTGCCCACCCCCCCCCAAAAAAAAAATATATATATATTATATATATACCATATATGACCTAGGAAAGAAAAAGATGTATGGGACGATCAAAGAAAAGAAAAAGGGAAGGGATAAAATTTAGAATTAGCCTATATCTGTCACAAAATTTCACTTCAAAGAGGTATTACACCAGTGTTGCAACTTTGGGGGCATGCAAGCAGTGACACCTAGCTAGCTGGTATATATAGTGGCATAATTTAATGAGCAAAAAATTTTAGGGGGTACATTTGGCAAAATTAAAAAATCTGAAGTGCAAATTTTGGTTCTCAGATGAGAATAATGATTATACCATATGCAGCTGACTGGAGAGCAAAACAAACACAAACCCCAATATGCTAATTAATGTTTATAAATATCATCAAGCAGTAGTACAATGTAAGGTGAAGAAACTTGACAAAACAGGGGCTGCGAACAGTTTTGAAAGTGGGGGGGGGGGGGGCTGACAATGCAAAAAATCACAATCAGATTTGTCTACATGCACAGTTTGGGGAAAAAAGTGGGGATGGGGGGCTGCCACCCAGAACCCCCCCCCCCCCCATTTCCATGGCCCCTGTAGTTGACTAGAGTGAATCAATAAGCAATAAATTATTTTGTTGACAGTCTAGCTGCCTTGTAACATTGATACCCCTCATCTCATCTCATTGCTGCTAAGACTCCTTGACCCATTCTGTTCCAATTAGTCATCACGTCTTAACTGGTTTACAGTCCCTTTAATAAATTCACCTAGCTCCCAAAATAATACTCTCCTCTCTCCCAGAAAGTTTCATCATCATCATCATTATCATCACCATCATCACCACCATAATCATTATCATCTTCAGCATCATCATCATCCCCATCATCATCCACCTCCTCCTCATCGTCATCACCATCATCCTCATCCTTATCATCATCATCATCATCACAAGAATAAAAAAATGATAATATATGATTTGTATAGTGCACGTATCCACCTTGCTAGGTGCTCAAGGGGCTCCTACAATAATAATAATGATAATAAGTATTTTGTACAACTCAAATTTGTCTTAAATCAATTTGTCTTGTTTGTTTGTTTTGCTTGATCTTTGTTCATGTATGGCTATTATCTTATTATATTCTAGTGGAGAGCAATTTTTTTTGTAATTATAGTGTTGTGAAGACAAAATCTTTTTTGGACTAGCCACAGGCTGAATCGTAAACCTTAGACGTTTCAGACACAGATACAGGGAATGGGGGTGTGGAAGGTGTGGCAAACCAATGATCCTCTTTTTCGCTTTGTTTTCTGGAGTCCAAACACGGTCATTTGTGAGTAATTACCTTTTTTTAGTCATCTCTTGATGCTTGTAAAACGTTTTGGAACAGAATGCACCCCCTTTAAAGTCCTGGATCTGTGTCTTATTCTTTTTATCTAAAATTCTTTCTTTACCAGAGGATGTCTCTCCCATATTCTAAAAGTGTTACCAATATTCAAGACTCCTGTAAAATGTCTAAAGGCTCATAATTTAGATTATTTATTCAATATGGTCATTCAAACTGACCTATAAACTGTATCTCCAGTAACATGGAGAATAAATTTACAATGTACTAGTATATCACAGGTGTTCATGATCACTGATAACCTTTTAAAACTTATGTTACCAATAAGCTTTATACATGTAGTTGTGAACAACATTTCTTCAATGTCAACTACAGCCATAGCAGGAAGGCTCTAAGGACAATATGTAATAGCTATAGCAAGATATGAGTGCTCAAAGTTGTTGAATAGGCCCATGCCAAGCCTTTAGGAATAAAAATCTTGTATATTACTGAGCTTGAATATATAAACAGCCAAAAAAGTGGTAGAAGAAATTTGTGAATAACCAACATGTATTTGAATGACTGAACTACATGTAGCATGAACAGACGATATCTCTGCTTTAATGGTAGACTTATCAAGCTCGTACGGCCCCAGTTAAACGAACTATATATCAAATGAAATTTATTCATCAAGTTTCATCGCAACTGTGTGCAACCTACACTCACATAATTCAAAGATAATAATGAATACTTTATTCTTATTTGGACCATTCAGTTCATGAAGGATTTTTGTCTCTTGTCAAGCAACCTTAAGATGCCATAGCATGCTAATATGGCATCTACTGGTTATTTCAAACTTAATCACTCAGTTGACCAATAGTTTATCACAAACATGATTATGATATTGAGAACATCAAAGTAATACATTTTATACATAGTTCAGAACAAAAAAATAAATTCCTTTCAAATCAAATGGTACAGTATAACTTTTTAACATAATGGCCCGTATTCTGAAGTCAGGTTAAACATAGAACATGGTCTAACTCTGTGCTTAAATTATGGGAAGCCAAAAGTGTCAAAATTTTTATCAAGTTGTATTTTATGTTTACTGTGCTCTTTCCTGATTCATCAATGGTGAACACAATCACCTATTTATACTTCCTAGACAATTATGAATGATTTGAGAGCCAAACGACCTGAAAAATAATATCTCTACCATTAGTGATTTATGTGCAACTTGGCTATCCATATTTAAACCACAACTTTAAACCTGAGTTTAAGTTAAACCTGACTTCAGAATATGGGCTAAGGAGTTATTCGTGCGACAACTTGGCAGAGGAATTCTAAAATTTACAACTAAACTTCTTGGTAAGAGCTAAAAATATCATGAAGGTACATGTTAATGGCCTTATGAAAAGAAATGGCAGGACATCATATGCCATTACCATGGCAACATATTTTCTGACACACTCAAATAACGTGTCTTGCACTCTTCACTCCAAGACCTATTTGTGAGCCAAGTCTCATGAGCATTATTGGATTGCTCCACAACACATTTCCCTGATTTGGTGCAAATATAAGTTTTCCTTTCCTTGTAGTGAAACATGAAAAGATGTATAAAATCTGCTTTAAGGCATTTTAGTCCTTAAAATCACTAATTTATCAAACTAGTTTGTAACAAAATAAATGACCAATATATCATAAGAGTAACAGTATACTCCTAACAATAGTGCAATATTTACTTTGACTTGAAGATAAAGTGATTGAATTCTTAGTATCAGAAAGTGTTACAATTCATTTAGCCACAAGAGGATTTGGATGAATCCCACACATTTGCTTAAAATGCTTATCAGCATAGAAAACTGTAGTCTGACCGTGCACAGAGGGACAGGGGTGAGCAAAGTGCACCAGAATAGGTTTTGGGTTATGCAACAAATTTTGTTTTATTAATGTTCTAAGCAAAGATAAGAACCCGTAGAATATCCCAAGCAATATATCCCTATGAAATTGATCATAACTCACTTTTTCATTACAAGAAAATGACTCATTAAGGATACATCAAATTCTATGTGATTACAGAGATTAAAGAAAAAAAAATTACCTCTCAAAAAGTAATTTTGCACAAAACCACATGATAATGGGGGTTCTAAGTCTTTTTTCACAAGCACTTTTTACACGAAATTCTGTTGATTGTTGTGCTCAAATCACCATGATGGTCTATGTAATACTTCATGCTACACTGATACCAAATTTAGCTGCAGCCACTTGCACTTTCCAAAGAAATCACATTTTCCATCCATATCATACATATTCACAAAGTCTATCATAAAACCCTTCCAAATTAGTATCATGTGTATTACGGGTATACCAAATGTATCATGATTTTGATAAATCTATCCTACCTGAAGATTTACTCTCTAAGATGTCTGAATCCATGAAGGATATTTTGTTCAAATGCCTGGATAAGTGGAGAGATAAGCCATCGCAAACATGTAACATGACTCAAGAAGTAAAAAGAATGGCATGATAGCAATATCATCAAGAGTTGATTCAAATGTGCGTCCCAAAAAAACTACTGGGGCTCGACCAACTAAAGACTGGGAAGAGTTATCCACAAGATCTAACCAAAGGCAGGTATAAACAAGTGGAATGCCTCTGGCCGTCTCACCTGCATCACGCGGTTCAATATAGCAGCAGTGCTGACTTTGAATACTACTCTAACTCGCACAAGATGTTCAGTGATACATGGTTACTCTTATGTCCACTTTTTATGAACTTGACCAATAAACTTACAGAGATATGATGGTTATTCAACAAAAAACCCCAACATGGCCAAAGTTCATTGACCTTACATGACCTTTGACCTTGATCATGTGACCTGAAACTCACACAGGATTTTCAGTGATACTTGATTACTCTTATGTACAAGTTTCATGAATCAGATCCATAAACTTTCAAAGTTTTGATGGTAATTCAACAGATACACCCAATTCGGCCAAAGTTTATTGACCTTTGACCTTGGTCATGTGACCTGAAACGTGCACAGGATGTTCAGTGATATTTGATTACTCATATGTCCAAGTTTAATGAACTAGACTAATAAACTTTCAAAGTTATGATGGTAATTCAACAGATACCCCCGATTCTGCCAAAGTTCATTGACCCTAAATGACCTTTGATCTCAATCATGAGACCTGAAACTTGCACAAAATATTCAGTGATGCTTGATTACTATTATGTCCAAGTTTCATGAATCAGATCCATAAACTTTCAAAGTTATGATGGGAATTCAACAGATATCCCCAATTCGCCAAAGTTCATTGACCCTAAATGACCTTTGACCTTGGTCATGTGACGTGAAACTCATGCAGGATGTTCAGTGATACTTGATTAACCTTATGTCCAAGTTTCATGAACTAGGTACATATATTTTCTAAGTTATGATGACATTTCAAAAACTTAACCTCAGGTTAAGATTTCAATGTTGATTCCTCCAACATGGTCTAAGTTCATTGACCCTAAATGACCTTTGACCTTGGTCATGTGACATGAAACTTTAATAGGATGTTCAGTAATACTTGATTAACCTTATGGCCAAGTTTCATGAACTAGGTCCATATACTTTCTAAGTTATGATGTCATTTCAAAAACTTAACCTCAGGTTAAGATTTGATGCTGACGCCGCCGCCGCCGCCGCCGTCGGAAAAGCGGCGCCTATAGTCTCACTCTGCTTCGCAGGTGAGACAAAAACTGTTGAGTCACATCGAACTGTAAGAACTAACGTTTGCTGCATCACAAGGAGTCTACCAAAAAGAACCCAGCTCTGAAATATGATCTGAAATTAGCTATGATTTCCCCATCTCGACCTGTCAAGATCAGGAAACTTGCCATAAGACAAGATGCCTAAAAGATACACCCCAGATGAAGATTTATCATGCATTGTAGAAACAAACACGTTGAAACGATCATCACCAGAACGTCAGATTGTCAGCAATGAGAAAAAAATGCCATCATCCTGCAAACATTGTCTAGATTCCTCTCCAGAATCATCTTGACCATACAGCATTAAGAATCATCAAGGATAAAAAAGCAATAAGAAACATAGTAGAGGGTCTAGAGCATGTGCAGTGCAAGTTAATTTGCAAGCATGAATTTGATGGCTCATCAAGTCAGAGGAAATTTAATCAACAGTTTTTCTACTCAAGAGAGTACAGTTGATAGCTTGTAACGCACAACAGTCAACAGTGATTCCTCTACAACTGAAAAGGGATGATCAGATACTGTAGGAGAATCCTGTCAACATCTTTGCCTTTAAATTGCGAAAGATACTACGTAGCTAATCCAGGAGGAAGATGCATCAAAAAGGCAGGAAATTGATAGTTAGAAAACTATGGATGTTGCTCTGGATATAACTTAAGATGTAAAATAAAGATGGTGTGACTGTGATAGGCATGCTTCACATGTGAACCCCAAATTCTTCATGTTTTAACACTGTTATAGGTATTGTTATGCTTGCATAGTAATAACTTTAAGCTCAGGAACCTACTAGATCATCAACACTTTGTTTGGATAAAAAGAACTTGTGTTTTTTTTGCATTTGTCGATTTTCATCTTTAAATTTTCTTCTTCAATACACTGTTCATTGAGCATGTGCCGTACAACTAGAAGTGGAAAGAGTCCATCAGGGAAATCCCATCAGCAAGCTCAGCAAGGTCGAATTCCATCACCTAAGATTGATAAGGGGGTAAAAAGAGAGGTTCCCAGACCACGGTGTTTACATAAACCTTGAGGAAATCATGGATCAGCTAGACGATGAGCAGATAGGGGCAGGAGGTAACCATGACGACATCTCCAACATAGTTAAAACTGCAGTGGAGGCATGCAGCTCTTAAAGCTGTACTACCAACAATAGTGCAGGCTGTTCGTGATGCTTGCATGACAAGCTTAAGGGACATTATCAATCCCTCTCTGCTGCGCATGTAGTTTAAACGGGATGAATTGCAGCAAGAACTGAAGTAAGAAAACTTAAGATTGCTCAGCCTCTCTGAGAGTGAGGAGGAGACAGATGATGGCCTCATTGAAAAAGTATGTGGCATGGCCAAAGATATTGGTGTGGAGATAAAGCAATACAACATCTGAATGTGCTATCGACTCGGTAGGCAGCGCACAGACGGAAAACCCAGGCAAGCCATTGTCAGGTTTGTAACTAGGAGGAAGAGAGATAAACTTTTTGATGCTCGGTTCAAGCTCAAGGGAAAGGATCGCTACAAAGGACTTTTTATAAATGAAGATTTGACCACCCTACGCTAATCTGTATTCATGGCTGCAAAGAAAGCTCCACGAGTAATAAGTGCATCAACTAGGCAACTAATGCAAGGGACAATAATTTGCAAAATGGATGATGGTACCTAAGTTCAAAGCTATAAGAACCCCAGGTGATCTCTTTGAAGTTGGACTAGACGAAATCGGCTACAGAGATTTTAAGCTCCATATTGTAAATTAAATATGCAGTTGTTGCCAGGGACACTTCAAACTACTTAAGGAATCTGAAGACTCAAATTTTGAAGTTTCTTCTTACGCATTAAGCCCAGATTTAATTGATAATATCCTAGGAAGACATATTGCAAATTCATTTAGTATGACTCATGTTAACATTAGATCACTGCAGACAAATTTTGATGGATTATCCTTACTTTATGATAATTTGGATTCGAAGTTTGATATCATTGCTCTATCAGAGGTTTGGAATGTAACAAAGAGCTACTTGGCTTTATAGGTGGATACAATCTTGAGGTTAAGTGTAGAACAGGTAATATGAGGGGAGGAGGAATGGGAGCTTACATCAATTCATCTTTAAAATATGTTGTTCTTAATTTTGATGTGGCAAGTTCAGAAAGTCTTTGGTTTCATTTCAAAGATTCTTTATGGGCATAATATATCGTAGACCAAACACTGATATCAGTGAATTTGAAAAAAGCTTACTTGATGTTCTGTCAACTTTTAAGCTTGATAAAGTAAAGTGCATTATGACTGGTGATTTAAATATTGACTTTTTAAATGATCATCAAAATACCAAAAATTCAAAACTACTTTGCAATATTTTGGTTTAAAACAACTTATTACAACTCCCACCAGAGTTACAAGACTAACTTCTTCCTTGATTGATCATATATACACAATCGTTAGTACTTTTAAAACTCATGCAGGTGTAAAAGAAACAGATTTGTCAGATCCTTTTTCCTATATTTGTAGTTTTTTAACATTGCAACTTTAAAGGTAAACAAATGGGAAATGAGGGAATGACTTTCCGCAGTTATAAGAATTATGATCAAGACAAGTTTCAGAGATATCTAGCAGAAGTTATATGGGATATCATCTCTAGACAAAAAGATGTGAACAAAGCATATGTCATGTTTTTAAAGTTGTTCAGTAAAATATGTGATAAGCATGCACCGATGGCGTCACAATTATCTAATCAAAAGAAACACTCTGCCAAAAATCCATGGATCCATGGATTACTAAAGAAGCAGACTTGAATACAATCACAGATGTGATGGTCAAATGCGAACTCCATCTCAGCATAGTGGACCAGAAAGGCTATTCAACGTGCTCACCAAAACAAAATCTTCCACGAGATGTACAGAAATATCTGCCATGAGACTCAAATACAGTTTAACAATCTGGTAGAATGTCTTGCTCTGATCCAAAGACCTACATGTATAGCGTATTTCTTCTTTATAAAATGATCAGGTGCTTCAAGACTGCTTGACATTGCTAACAAAACGGAGATAAATAAATGGCGTAGATCATTGAATGAACACAAGAAAGTGATCCACACGAAAAAGCAAGTGATCAATGATTGCTTCAAGGAAGAGCTGGGAATCAAAGTGGGTGAACCTAAACAAGGTACAGGAAATACAATCGATCGGAACATGGCCAAGAGTTTTCAAGAATGTAAAGGCCTTTGAAGATATTTGTTTGAATAAAGGGCTAATAGTACGGATTACAGAATGATTTGATGGCTTTAGTTTGCAAACTTCCATTGCTAACAGCTTGGGAAAATACTATAGTGAGAGTCACTATAGCGAATTCTGGTATCCACTTACATATTCGAGATCACTGTACCCCAGGAATTGAAATACCTACTTGTATTTTACTATTACCAATACTTGGTAGGGCGCCCTCTTTGATTGGGTGGTACTCCTTGTCATTAACTGCATAGTTTGTACTCCGAGCACAGACTTTTCTTGTTTTGTTGTTGTTGTGGTTTGCTTGTATACATGTACATTATCATCGCTGGCATGACCTGAAAGAATGATTCTTCCTCTTTACAATATCAAAATTATGATTAGAGCAGCAATGACGGAACTAAAAGAGGTGTTTTGGTCTGCGCCAAGCTAATTAAATATGTGAAACCTCTCTAGTATTGAATATCCCTGGAATAAATAAAGCTACTCTTTGAGGACCTGCTGACTGACTGAAAGAGATTGCTCCTGCATACCAAATTTGACCATACACATGTGTAAATAATAGTTTTGGGTGCACTTTGGATCTATTCTGGCCCACTGTGGTCTACAGGCTCAGACCCTGATTAAAACTTTAATAAAGTGGGTCTTCACACAAGACTAAGACATATCAAAATTGCTGTTTAGGGCCTACAGTATACAAGTCATTGTACATGTAGGTTGATTATTCAGACCAGTTTACTCGGGGAAAGGGTTTGCACAGCAGACTAGGTGGAGAGCATAAATACAGGAAGGTTTCACAAACCACCTACATTCTTTGGGGCGTGAAAATTCAAACTTCGGATAAAATATTTCTACTCACCAGAGCTTATTTTCAACCCCTTATTTATATCTCAAGCCTGCTAGCATCTGATTCAGAAAAAAAATTGTTCGGTGCTCTGTATTTAAGCATGAATGATGTTCAAGATGCCTTTTCAACAGGAGCTCAAGTCTGAATTACAAATGTTTCCTGTGGAAACACATAATCATTTTGAATCACATTTGTGTCTGGATGTGCCTTTATGGAACACTGTCTTCATCAGTTCCACTCCTTCTGAATCACTACTGTCCGAGTCGGAATCTTCGCTGCTGTTTGAATATGACCCAATCCCTGGAAGAACTGCAATACACTGCACTCCTTGAACTTCACCAGTACTGTCCTTTGAACTTTGATCATTAGAGCTGTCGTCAGATGACGAAGTTCCTGTTGCTTTAGAGGATCCATTATTCTTTGAGCTTGTGGCTCCAGGGCCTTCAGGGGATTTGGACTCATCTGTAGAAGGTGGCCTGGAAATGATACATAGATGTCTGTTTAAACTCAAGTAGTTTTGTTGATTCAAATTAATTTTTTTCAATGATAATTCAGTTTTACTTTATTTAGATCTTATTTTATTGGGGTTGAAATAAGTGGAAAAAAATAGAAAACTAAAATGAGATAGAACCTAGAGTATATATAAATTATTTTAGTATTACAAAATGACATAAAAGTAATTTTTCCGAGTTTTTCTTGATTTTGCAATTACACGTCCCAGTTATTTTTTTTTGGGGGGGAGGAATTTTATTGGGGGGGGAGAAAAGAAATCACAATATCATATGAAATACACCAAAAAATGTAATGGTTAGATCTGTAATAAATTTCCTATATCTTGCACCATAATGAACAGATTCATGAGAAATTTGGTGTATGGAGGCGTTCCATCATGCTCTACCAAAATCTGATCATGAAAATGCTGAACCCCTCCCCCCACAAAAAAAAATTAATGATATCACATTTGATTACTATATTACTTTGATTGGGCTGTGTTATTACCTCTTTCTCTTGACTGCACCAGCTAAGAGACTTGCTTGACTTCTCTTGTTTCCTGTCTGTACTTTCCTTTCACCTGACTGGGACGCCTCTCTGCTTGTCACTGGTACTGTACTGTTCACGACTAATTCGTATTCAAATTTTAGTCAAGGTCTAAACTACATGTATCACTCTATGAATTACTGGCAACCTTGCAGCCCCATATGACATGTAAATTGAAACAAATTCCATTGACTCCTATTTCTTTAACATTACACGTACAGTTCTTGATAACTGTAGGAGATTTTTTTCATAGAAACATGTATGAAATAATGCATCTGATGATATTTTGACTACATGGGTAGATCAAGTTGAGATCTTATAGAATTTATGGAATTTACATCGTTTGCTACAACTTCATTACTTTAACTTTAATTAAAAAAAAAACCTAAAAAGGTTTTAAAAATTTTGAAAAAATAATTAACACTTATTAGACTGGATATTTATGCAGCTATTACCATTGTGTCTCACAAATATCAACTCTCCTATGCAATGTAAAGTCAACAATTTGATAAGCCAGCAGGATGTAAAGGATATCTTGTATTCATTGATGATTTGCTTCTCTTCTGACATTCTCTGAGCCTGAACCTTCATTTGTCTTTCAGCAACTTCATTCAAGAATTTGGACTCCTCATCATCAACTCCCCTTATCATGTTTTCTGAAAGAGGATACAAGTGAATAACAGTGGTTTGACAGCACATCAAAAATAACCATCTAGAGTACTTTTGGATAATCCTAAGTTAAATGTTAAAAATATACAAATTCATGCATCTTGACTCCTTTCACCCAAAAAAGACTGGGACAGGGGGTGAGGCTAAAATGCCCCCTAAACATTTTTAGCGATAAATCTGTAACATGATATGTTTGTGCTGTGTCATTTCAGGACTTTTTTCATTTAAGTATCAAGCAACTTTTCAGACCAACTTTGCAACATCCGGGTACGCAGATCCAAAATGAAACGGCTGAATCACGATAAATAAAGATAAATAAAATACCATTGCCAAAGTCATCTGATAAACTATCCTGTATTTTAGTTTGATGTGGCTTGATCTATATGGATTGTGAGGATGAACCATTCATTTATATAATTGACTTTCCAACTAAGATTTCCATTAAACTATATCCAAATCAATGTGTCAATGATCAATCCATTTATAGCTTCTGACCTTCAATCTTGATACATGAAAATCTTATCATATCCCTGTCACTCTTACCTGCCTTATGACTATGATTCGGTGACCTTTTACATTACCAATAACTTTGTCTTCAACGTGGAAAAGGTTCATGGTTCACCATGTGTAATATGAAGAAGGGAAAGGAAGTAGAAGCAGAAAAATTGAAATGGAAAGACAAGAAAGGATGAAAAGACGTAATTAGAAGACAGTCAACCTGCCTGAAACGTTGAGTAACCTCTCTTCACTTCATCCTGCTTCTACTCAAACCATCACTACTCAAGCCATATTCAGCTCATCTCATCTGGTCTACAGTCCTTTTCAGGACTTCACTCAAGAAAAAGAATACTTCTCATTTCCTCTCTATACAGCTGATGACCTTTAAAACTGCAATGAATCGCCAATACTTACTAAATTTGAACTGCTCTTCATATTCTGACTGCTTCTTGTCTTTCTGCTCTTGGAGTTTTTCAAAAAGTGAGCGAGGGTCATACTCCTCTTCTGGACATTCTATGAAAAGATACAAGAACAAAATTCTATGTGTCAAATTTTGTTGATTCTTATCAGCACGCAATATATTTTTCAGACCACTGCCTCTATCTTGTCTGTCAAAATCTGTCAATAAATGAAATTGCTAAATTTCAATGAATACTATAGATGTATGAAATAGTCAATTCACATTGTCACTTTATCAGATGGACATTAAGGTCTGTTTTTGATATACAGGTTTTAGAAAATTATGAATGAAAAAGAAAGTATATTACAAAATAAAACTTTCTAAATTGGTGGGTACAAGTGCACCTTATTGAAATATCATCCCCCTAAAAAAACAAAAACAAATAAGCCAGAACAATATACCTGTACATGTAAGAAAATTGAAAATGTTAAAAAATTATTCAAACCTTCTGGTTGGTCTGCAGTACGAACTTTATCCCACTCTTCTTGTCGACGTTGTCGCTGCTCAGACAGCTCCTTCTCAGAAACAAATGTTTTGACATTTGAACTTGCCATTATCTGAAAAGATAAAAGGAACAAGGAAAATGGGAATCAGTTGTTAAATTATTTCACCTTGATAATCATGATCCCTTGAATCGTTCTTTTTCACTCGATTTTGAAAAAAAAGTACTAAGTTATAAACCTGTATATTCCATCAACCCCGATTTCTTCTTTTCAAATCCACTGTCACTTCGAGACAGTTAGCTATCTGCTCAATTACACTACTATTTCAACTCAAAACTCATAGACTAAGCAAAAAAGTTTCTAGATCTTAGTGTTTATTTTTTGCTCTGTCTAAGGGTTTCGGTAACGTACACATGGAATCAGAAAGAAAGCCAAGATATTAGTGTGCTGAAAACTCCAATGTTTTTTAATTTGGTGGATTGACAATATGTTACGCCACCTAAAGTTTTTTTACCATATTTTATTGTTTGAGAAAATAAAGGCTGTGAAAATGTGTTTTGTCCTTTTCCATCACCTCTGTATTTAAATTCCCTTTGGAAAAATAGTGCGCAGACAAAGTATTTAAAAAAGTGTATTCAAAATTATTTTCTGAAGCACAAACGCGCTTGTTCCATGATACAAGGATGGTCGGTAAAACATTCACTCACTGTACTATTAACATAGCAAAAAAAAAAAAAAAAGCAAAAATAAGAACAAAAAACAGAAACATCAAAGTCAAAACAGAATAAACAGAAAATTAATTGAATATGAATCACAGATCACAATTCACATCTCAGTATTCATGATTATGGAAATTAAAAAAAAGGTAAAGAATATTCATGAGAACAGTCAATATGACCGACTGGTTGCCAAATTCTAGTATTAGTAGCACTGGCGAAAATCCCGTGGATGGGGGGATACATGTACATCCCCCCTCCCCCACTTTCAAGATAGAAAAAATATTTTTTTAATCCTCATTTTTCAAATGGTAATACAAGGCTCGACATTAGCGGTGGCCCGGTGGCCCGGGGCCACCAAAAATTCATCTCGGGCAACCATTATTGAAAAAATGTTAAGTTTTGGTGGCCCGAATCGGGCAACCAATAATTTTCAAAGTAGCGCAATTTTTCTCCCGAATTTGCATGCATTTATCAACCTTCTACAGTTAAAATTGCAAGCCAATTTGGCATGCGCCTTTTTTGTTAATCTACACACAAATACACACACACAAAGATTACATAGTCATGACAGTATGTAGGCCTACCGCTAGCATACAGTAACTATTATTCAGCCGGCCGCGCCGGCTGTCTGGCTGAGCTTTGCATGCATGAAACCAATGCAGCTAGCTGTACGCGAGCAGACTATATATTCAGACCCAGGGAGCTGCAATACGAAATGTTACTGCTAAGAAATCTTCCCCAGAACTTTGGAAATCTACGTCAAAGTCACATTTTACACCAATGAAATGCCCTTCTACAGTCCATATTACTGAAACCTGATTAATTGCAAGCATTTAAAGGAGGAATTATGACCTCTCTTTTGACTCAAAAAGACCGATTTCCAAATGCATTTAATACACATAAAACACATAGGTGAGTACATCACAGTCCCATATGTGCATTTGTATGTATGTTGATATTTGGTCTATTTCGAAGCTGTGTCTCTTTGAGCCAAAAATAAATAGGCCGCTCTTTCTTTCTTGTTTACAAATGACTTCTTAAACCACTCTTAAGGAAGTAAATACTTTGGGAAGGCATTTCATTGATATGACATGTGAATTTTTTCCATCATTTTGTCAAATATAGGGAAGGAATTTTCTCACTGTTCCAGATAACTTTTGCCATTTTATTTTTTTCTTTCATTTTTTTCACAGTGATTAAACCATTTATACCCCTTCACATTGAAAATGCCTGATTAAAGAACATGTTTCTACTGAATAATAATAATTTTCCCCATTTTTTAATTTATTTTTCTTAAATTTTCTTTTGTTTTTCTCAAATTTTTTTTTATGACCTGTTCTTTGTTTTTTCTTTCTTCATTTTTTCTTTTGTTTTATTTCACTTACCGTATTCATTTTCACAATTTTTGTTTTCTTTTTTCAATATACTATTCTAAAAATTATTTTTGTTTATTTCCCCCTTTTACACATTGTTCTAATTCTGCAGCATGTGATTTTCTCCTGCTATAATATGCTGGAAAAGAGAAAATAAACTGGATTTGGGGCCTGCATAATCTAGGTTTTACAATCAAAAAGGAAGAAAGGAAAAATCATTGTTTTGTAAATCTATCTGAGTTTGATATATGCACTATTTATTTACTTTACCATTATGAGTATGTGTCTAAACGGAGATTAAAAATCTACACAACCTGGGAACAATACAATTCTTTTATTCTCTTTCAATCATTTCATATTTACAATGATAGAACAATTTATATATTACCACAAAATAAGCAAAGTAAAATAACAGCAAGCACGATTTACATACAAGATGTACAAAGAATAGTGGTACGTGTTGGTGATTGCAGAATATTTCAGTTTTATTCATTTTTAATTAATGTTTTTCTTTATATTTTTCGGGCCACCAAAATTATTAGTGGGCCACCAAAAAAAATTATTTGAAGGTTTTGGTGGCCCGAACGGGCCACCACCAAAAAAAGTTAATGTGGAGCCTTGGGTAATAGGGCCTAGTAGTATTAAATAATACGAAAAAAAAATAGGGATTAGGGAATGTGTGGATTTATCTTTAAACAAGTTAAATGCTATCAATATCAAAGTGCTTACATGTAAATTGACCCACCAGTGATGATTAGTAAGACCCCCCCCCCCCCTACAATATATGCCATGAGTCAAGACAAGAGGCAAGGCTATCTGCGAGCTCTGATCCGCGAATCCAAGGCGAATCCAGTGGAGCTCCTCGCGGCTCGCGCTCGCCGGCCTTCGGAGCTCGGAGTCTCGATCTTTTTCGGGCCTTTTCTTGGGCATTATGGGGAGCATTATCATGATCATGCGCCGAGTGTATGGCATCCGGAGCGCAGAAGTTGATGAACCATGGCTTCCTGAACACTTACCAAGACGTTCACTTTGATCCTAAATGTAATTATATCTTCTATTCCCCTCAGTCTTCTTCTTTCGTTAGAACTTTGATCTGATTAGCCTCATTAACCATGCATTCTGCATATATTGGTCAGTCTTCCAGTAACGTACTGTGTAACTAAACCTCCAATTTGAAAAGAAAAAAAAAATATCTCATTCTGTATCGATCAGTGGCGGATATCTGCGGATCTAGCTTTCAATTGCTAAGAGGGGGTTTGACAAGTTGGTTTGAGCTGCGAGGTAAAGCGTCCTACCCCCCCCCCCGTAGATCCACCACTGTAGATTGTTAATAATTCAGAGTAGATATTCAATCCCCAGTAAAACTGACTTAAATTATTTTTTTCTGCCTAATTCAAACTTTCGCATTATTTTCATAAATAAATGAATAAATAAATAAAATGAATAAATAAATAAATAAATGAATAAGGAAGTAAATAAATAAATTATGAATTAAATAAGTAGGTAAATAAATAAATGAATAGATAAATGCATTTTATTTAAATTCAAATAGAGGCATCTTTCAATTTCGGCATATTTGGTTGGAAGAAGAAATTCAATGTTTTCATTTTCAACTATTTCATCTTTCGTCAATCATTTCCAGCCGGCATTTGAAATTAGCCGGATTTTCATTTCATTTCATTTCATTTCGTTTATTTCCACAATAACAGCAAAGATAATTATTTTACAACAGAAATGTGAGTATAGAATAAATTAACAATTAGAAATATTGAAATAGTTCACAAAGGTCCAGTACACAGATATAATGTATAATTGAATTTTAGAAAGTTCAGTTTTAACTTAAATGCTAGCTGTATATTGTGGGGGAAACCTTGGAAAGCGGAGCTTGTAATTCAGGTTCCCCAAAATAATATTACAGTATCATTAATTAATGAAAATGGTATAAAAAGATACAAACTAGACGGGACGATACAAGACTACACTAAACGGGACAAGTACATCAGAACAACTCAAGCACAAACATGGGACAATGAACAGCCTCCTGCAGGAAAATCATAGTGTAACATTATAGTTATTTATCAGTGTAGTCTTAAGCTTATGTTTGAACGAAAATAAGCTTGGTGTCAGTTTTAAAGATTCATCTAGAGAATTCCAAAAATGGGGACCAGTATAAACAATAGTCTTCTGTTTGTAAAAAGTTCTGAGCTTCGGAAGATGGAAAGATGACGATAATCTGGTGGGGTAGCTGTGCAAAATCTCGTTTCTTAAAAACAGTAAACTTAAGGAAGTTGGCAGCTCTCCTTGGTTTAACTGAAATGTGAGTGAGCCCCTCCCCTTCTCTCTCCACAAGTCTCTCTTTCGATCTCTCTTAAAGGACGAGTCCACCCCAAACAAATATTTGATTTGAATAAATAGAGAAAAATCAAACAAGCATTATGCTGAAAATTTCATTAAAATTGGATGAAAATAAAAAAGATATGACATTTTAAAGTTTCGCTAATTAAAAAAAAACAGTGATATGCACATCTCAGTGACATGCAAATGAGACAGTCAATATGATGTCCCTCACTCACTATTTCTTTTGTTTTTTATTGTTTGAATTATACAATATTTCATTTTTACAGATTTTACAATAAGGACCAACTTGATTGAAACATAGAGAATTAAACAATGCTTATTGCACATGCTCAGGGAGGAATTAATCTTTGCTTCACACGACAACAGGGAGAAAACTAAAATATTTCATATAATAAAATACAAAAGAAATATTTAGTGAGTGAGGGACATCATTGACTGTCTCCTCATTTGCATACCAATAAGGACGTCTTCACTCCTGAAGACGGACAGTCAACCCCCGGGAGTCAACCTGTCCGAAACGTCGAGTCTCTCTACTACTCATCATCTCTACTCGCCGACTCAAGCCAGCATCTCCTCAGGCTCATCAGCTCTACTACTCAAGCTGTTCTCAACTCATCAATTCCATCTGGTTTACATTCCTTTTCAAGACTACTTTCAAGAAAGAATACTCTACTCTCAAATCTCAACTTTCTCGCCTATCCATTTCTTCTCTTCTTCTATCCACTGTTTCTATATAACACTCCACATGGTGTACCGTAAACCACATCAGCGATTCAACAAGGACGTGAATATAACTGTTTTGTGAAATCAAGCGAAAATTTAAAATGTCATAACTTTCTTATTTTACATACGATTTTTATAAAATTGTCAGCGTATATATTAGTTTGATTTTTCTCTGTTTATTCAATGCAATGTTTTTCTGGGGTGGACTTGACCTTTAAGTTGTGTCTTTTTCTATCTAAAGTCCTCCCTCTCTGTCGTACGTCCATGCGCATCTTCCCCAAACTTTCTTCCCTGTGTTTTCCCTTCAATGCACCATGACGTATAGCTATGATTATTTTTACTTTCATGTACTTTGTCCTGTTAACTTAACATTCTATATCTGTGATCATGAACAAGAGGCGTATGTAACTAGATAATGACTGCGAACGCCAAGCGCGAGCAGAAATTTTAACGTTCTGGCCTGATCGAAAGATACCTGTGAAGACGATACACATTTCAACAAATGATGCGAACAGAATTTTTTATTTACATTCCGACCTAAAAAAAATTGGTCATTCGAAGCACTTTTTTGTAATCATGAACTAAGGGATAGGTATATGTAACTATGCGAGCGCGAAGCACAAGCGAAGAACATTCAGATTTTAGACCTGCAAAAGGGACACTCTATTCATGCATGCGATATTCCAAACTGGAAAAGAGTCAATTCAAGCACTGCGGAGGAAAATTTCGAAAAAGATGTGGATCACATTTAATAAAGGATGCGAGTGCGAAGCGCGAGCTGATATCTTGTCATTTTGACCTAGGACCGGTACATTCTAAGGATATTTTGTTATCATAATTATGAAAATGATGACTATTTTCCCATCATTATCAAGCGCGAGATGAAACTTATGGAAAAGGGCCAGTTATAGGCCTAGAGGAATTTATGACAATGTTATTTCCTTATTTATCCATCTAATTTGGAATTTGTTGATATTAAGGCCTCAAAATGGGCATTTTAGGCATGAATAGGACGCATGAGTTAATATATTTTTAACAATTATTGCGGGTGGAAAATCACGAGCCGTTTTTTTATAATTGTAATGAAAAAGGGACGTTAAGTAGCTTGTTAGAATACTCACCAATGAAAATGCGAGCGCTAGCTGACAGGCCTACGTTTTGACAATCACGCCTGAAAGGGATATTTTGAGAACTCTATGGACTCCACAAAGACATTAGGAGCTTGGCATATATTAATGCGACCACGCTGCGTGAGCTGCAAAACATTGATATTTAGATCATAAATCGGACATTTTGCAGAGCATTTTGAAAAATCAATTTATAAATAAAAAAGATAATGAAAGCTCGATGTCCGAGCTGAAATAATTACACTGACTTTTAAAAAATAGGATAAGGTAGGACCGGATTATAGCCTGCACAACCACCCCTACACACACCTTTTAAGACAGAAATTATGATTTTTAAAATAATACAAATGTCAATGCGTGGATCATCTTTAAATGCGGCTAAGGTGTTTAAATTGACTCAATTTTGCATTCTAAAATTAAAGGAAAATATTCTTGCGCGGTCGCTCCGCTCCCGCGCTTAATCTTATCTTTGAATTTGGTACGGGCAAATTCGTGCGTTTGGCTTTATTATAAAGACTATCCGCTTATTTTTTTTTATAATTATACGACTATTCATATAACTCTGATCGATGCATTCTTAAAATACACTAGTGTGAATTAAGAAACGATGGTCTTATCCTGACAACTTTAGGGAAGAAAGGAATATAGTTCGTAAGAATTACATTGACTAACCCAATGCTTCAAAATAATGAAATGTACATTGTATTACTGATGATTTCAAAGCAACGCCTTTAATTTTATAAGAAAAGACTTGAGACACATTCCCGTATATCTTCACGAGTTTATCAATCTATAGGAAAAACTAGGGAAAATCAATGGACAAAATGATAAACATAATTATTGTTATTATTAGTCTGAAAAAATATATACATTTGTTTAATTTTGCTCTTATACAGGAAAAAAAAGCAGGAAAAACAGATGGGAAATCGAAAACTCTTCGAGCGTTATTCCCCCCCACATAGTTGCTTCATATTCAACTCCCAGTTCGTTTCAGAATTCCCTAGGAACTGCAAAAATGAATATAATAATTATATGATAACATTAATCAAAGGGGAAAAAAGAACTTAGAATTGTTATATTTTAATTTTTAGAAAAATTGCTGATTATTACCCTTCTTTTTCTCGTATTTGGAACATTACAAGGTTCTTCAAGGAAACAGAAAAGGGTTCTGAGCAGTTCTTATTAAAGGTCAAATCCACCTCAGAAAAATGTTGATTTGAATCAATAGAAAAAAATCAGACAAGCACAACGCTGAAAATTTCATCAAAATCAGATGTAAAATAAGGAAGTTACGACATTTCGAAGTTTCACTTATTTTTAACAAAATAGTTATATGAACGAGCCAGTTACATCCAAAAGAGAGAGTCGATGATGTCACTCACTCTCTATTTCTTTTGTTTTTTATTGTCTTAATTATACAATATTTCAATTTTTACAAATTTGACAATTAGGACCTCCTTGCCTGAAGCACAAAATGTTAAAATAATGGAATTCCACGTGTTCAAGTAGGAATGAAACTTAATTTCACATGACAATGACGAGAAAATAAAAATATTTCATAATTCATATAATAAAATACAAAAGAAATAGTGAGTGAGTGATGTCATCAGTTCCTTATTTGCATACCGACCGAGATGTGCATGTTTTTTGAAATGAAGCGAAACTTTAAAATGCCATAACTTTCCTATTTTACTTCCGACTTTGATGAAATTTTCAGTGCTATGCTTGTTGATTTTTTCTGTTTTTCTTCAAATCAAGTTTTTGTTGGGGTGGACTTGTCCTTTAAGGAACACTAATTTTGTAGGGTTCGTCAAGAATCCAATTATACGTGGTAAAGGTAATGGACCGGGCTTAAAAAAATATATCTAAATAAATAGAGTAAAATTCATCGATATCGGATGACAAGTAACGAAGAAATTGAATTTTAAAGTTTATCAATATTTTGTGGAAACAGTTATATGCACATCGTCATGAATATTCATTAGGTGGGCTGATGATGTCACCTCCCCACGTTCCTTTTTCGTATGTTATTCCATGAAATAACAAATGTTTCATTTGTTCATACATGTGTAAATGATGTGTCTCCATTATGACGAAATAAGTTGCAGCAATAAATAACTAATGCACTTAATCAGTTTTCAATCCAATCGTTTTAGTTCTTAGTGGAATTCTTTTGAATAAACATACTTTTATATAATCATCATCGGCCTCGGCCCACCTAATGAATATTCATAAAGACACGCCTAGAACTGTTTTACCGTACAGATCTTTAAAATTCAATAAAAAAAATGTTTAGCATTTTGCTTTGTGAATTTTACTCTATTTATTGAGATAGAAATATCTTGACCCTGGACTTTCCCTTTCAAGGTTGTCGAACGGATAATAGCTCTAAAGGACTGTTAAGAACCCTTTTTTATACTTTAAAGAACCTTCAAAGGTTCAAAAAAGGGGAAAATAAATGTTTTAAATTCTTTAAGAGTGTGTGGGAATTTTGCTTATTGCATTTCATATTCTATAGGTGTACCCAACTATGTGTTTATAATTATGTTAGTTCTATAATCGGTCTTAAAAACACAAATTACTTGGATTTTTTCTGTAATTCTCTTTGTTTTGTGAATTGCAGGTAAGATGCAATTTTGATTCTCCATGCCCTATAGCAAAATAATATTAATAATTCTACCCTAACTGTAGAAATGAATAAATTATTTAAAAAAACATTAACAACTGCACAAATATTTCATAATAATTGGATTGTTCATCATGATGAAACACAACGAAACATTTCTTACCATAATTTGCTATGAAAGAAAGATACATATCGGAAAAGAATTACTTTTACAAATCGTAATGAAAGTCTATCGTCAATACCCAATGACGAGTTAGTAACTTACCACAACTAAAATTCAAGTTATGATCTGAAGAGTGCTAAAAGGGTAAACTGAATGGCTAAACCAGCAGGTCTGATCGGTTGTTTTTGTTTTTGTTTTTTTTTCGATTAAAATTACATAAGATATGAACAGTGGCGTAAGTTGAATTTTCTTTATATCCAGACCAGAAAAAATAACATTTTAAGGACTGTTTTTAGGAATTCATGAAGAGTATATAGACGTATCTCACCAACCCACTAATGAAACGTAAGCACGGACTGGAAATGTTTAATATTTCAATCCTTAACAGGGTGCAACCACTTTAGTCATGAAAAAGAGACATATATCTCTACATAAAACAACAATAACTTGAAATACGAGGAAATATATTTGGTGTATATTGACTTGAAAACGGGATGTTTTGGACAAAATGATTATGTATCTCATTAAACAGACAATGCGAGCACCAGGAATGATGAACAAATGATAAGCACATAAATGCTCAATAAAGTTTTTCGGAAAAAAATATTTCATATATTTAATATAGTATATCGTAATAACATACTATAATATAACATACAATAATTTGTATGTTATATTATAGTATGTTTCTCTTTCTTTCTCCCTCTTTGTCTCATTTTCCCACGTTGTTTTTTTTTTGCCAGACGATGGGGGGGGGGGGGAGGCACGTGCCAATGTTAGAACTCTTATCGATGGTAGGGATATTAATCTTTTCTTTCCCGGGGTCCCTGGAAAATAAATAAATATAACGATTACTACAAATATTACAATTCAATATAAAACAATATGAACACGTAAAATGATGACATTGCGGTGCAAGATCAGATACCCCCCCCCCAATTTAGACAGTCCTCCGTAACTCACTGAACATCTAAATCGTGTAAGGACAAAACTCATAGAACATACATGTATGTAACAACAACATGTAACCTAAATCTAGGTATTGGTATCTTCGTATTTTTTGGGGCACAATTTCATGAAACTTTCAGGCAAGGGATTTTGCAAATTCTACTGAACAGAGAGATGCCAAAATATTAATAAAGGTTTATTTGAACTTCTGGATGATATTGTATCCCTACTAGAGAGAACAGTGTCACGGTGTGTGAAAGTGTTCACAGTGTTTACAGTGCAGTGGATCGCAACGTAAAATTATTTTTACACAGCTGTTAAAATGTTTAAATTTAACTTGTTGAATCTCATTGACAGAGTCTATAACAATGTATACACTTGAAAAACTTCATTAAAATGTTTTTTTTTTTCAGAATCCACAATGTGACCACACTGCGCACACTTACACAGTGTCACAATATCTTAACACTCTTAAAAGTGGCGTAATTATGAAAAAGATATGAGGTGCCAGACATGGCGTATGCAGCAATAAAAATAAGCTGCGGAAGAGCTAATCTAATTTCGTGATAAATTTTGACATAAAATTCAGAAAACACTGTCATACGGTATTTCCTCCTGACAATTCCCTTTTCTTTTCTTCTTTTTTTTTCTTGGCCTAGAAACTTTTTTGGGGGTGGGGGCACCCCGAGTCGCCCCATGTGTACACCAGTGACTGTTAAAATGCTCAAAAGTTTACACATCTTGCTCTTACAGTGTGAATAGGCTGTAAGCATTTACTTCGTAATAAGGTGTATAGTGTGAAATTATCTTCACTTTGTTAAATCTAAGAATTTTAACATCGTAAATTACATCTTCACATAGTCTGCAATGTGAACCCACGGTGAACACGGTGTGAACACACTGTGATTCATACTGTGAAAACACAGTGAGAGCACTATGAACAAGGTGTGAACATACTGTGAACAAACTGTGAATACACTGTGAGAGCACTATGAACAAGGTGTGAACACACTGTGAATACAATGTGAGAGCACTATGAACAAGGTGTGAACACACTGTGAAAACAATGTGAGAGCACTATGAACAAGGTGTGAACACACTGTGAACAAACTGTGAAAACAATGTGAGAGCACTATGAACAAGGTGTGAACACATTCTGAACACACTGTGGTCACGGTGTGATCCCGATGTGAACACACCGTGTTACATTGCGATCTTTCCACCCAGCATATTGGTAAATTGTGACATCAATGTTATTTTCATATGCATAGTTTCATTATACCAGTTATACCAGTTACCAATTTCTTAAGTAGATTTTATTCATCATCCTGACAAATATTAATTACAAGAAGTCTTGTGCATATATCCATGTATATTGGTCAAAAGCAAGCAAAACTTTTATTGAAATAATTTTACGTTAGTTACAATACATTGGATGGAAACATTTAAGACACTTTAAAAACTGAGTCATGCTTGTGATTTCCTAAACCAAAAACGATAGAAAGATAAAACGAATACAAATCACATTCTCAAGAGTTTTGATATTGTAGTTATCGATATTTGGTTTATTTTATACTCTGCCGCCAAATCGTTCCATAATACTCTTTTCTTGTAAGGCATGAAAACAGTAAAATTACTTCCAGTAAATATATCAAGTACTGAGTCTATAAATGCGGAGATTGCAAACCACTGATATCTCTCGAAGAAATTGAAGTGTTGTTTTTATATTGTTCTGCGATGTTGATACTGTCTTTCAGTATGCTGTCAACAATCACGGAGGCATATATATTGAGAGGTGAAAAGCTTTCCTGCTCAAAATCATCCCCTAGATGTGAAAATTGTTTTGAACTTGAAGGGTCAATCCGGTGTTTCAATGCTATTGAAGCATCTTTGTCATCTTGGCTTTCCCCAGGAAGAACTGCTGCTTCTCTGACATCTTGAATGGCAAAACTCCTTCTGCCCGGGGAACTATTTCTCCTAACCCCTTCCTCATGTAATCTTTCTTTACAGTGCCTTGATGAAACTTGTTTCACTTCAGCCACTACTTCGTCAGAATTCTCGTCTATGTCATCAGTAATCACCCCTGAATCTATTCGAGCAAACTTCTCACCAATACCGCGATTGACCACACCCTCCTTTACCTCCGCACTCCCATACGACACATTCAACAACCTCGATGGACTCGAGTTACTAGCCAAAGACCCCGGCAAAGACCCCAGTAAGATTTTCGGTGAGCCACGTCCTCTGATCTTAGAACCTTTCTTCAGGAAGGTTGGTGTGCTCGTTCCACTGCCGGTTTCCTGGACGTTGCTGTCCTTCGCGATGACGTCCCTGAGCGAGCGATATGCCGGGATATCAGGCAGTGACGATGTAACGTTGATGTCCCGTATCTTGCTGATGCTGGTGATGGACTGGTTGACCAGGCCAAGACTGATCAATTCTTTAATATCGACTAATTCTTGTTGAAGTCGACCCAATTCATCCTGTTGTGAAAGAGAACAGAAAATGGAGAACAATCGAATGGTAATCTCGACATGCTCAGAGTGGTAGAGTAATTTTGACACCCATCAGATGGTTTGTGACGAGGGTCCTGTCAGATATTCGAATATTTTAGAAAAGCCCCAATCTACACTTTGCAAATTTCCGCTGAGTTTGTAAACCAAATCTATTTAAGCTCAAAAATTCATTAGATTTGTGGTATATAAACAAAAAAAACCCCATAGAATTGTAAATTCAAATACATCTAACTAAAAAGTACGAATGGAATAACTTCTTGATAAAAAAGTTTTTATGAGCAAAATACGTTAAGAGAAATTTTACTTCACCTATTGACTAACGTCTATGCAGAAAGTCATGCGTGAGTGATTATACATAAGAAATAATAGTTAAAATTTACCATACCAAGACTGATTTTCGTATTTCTTTCAATGTGTGCTCACAAAACGATAATTATATTTTTCTCGAAATGATGCAATTGCGAACACATTTTGGCAACAACAAGATATTTTTTTTCTATCGCATGATGGATTTAGCAATCCAAATTTAGAATTAGGGCTGGATATTTGAAATTTCCTCCAAATAATTTGTTCATCAACCCATGCAAAACATGACAAGAGTCGTGGAAGAGGAGACTATGTCTTGAATGATAATCCATAACGAAAAAAAAATAATATTAATACGACCAAATAAATTTCAGAAATGGCTTTGGTGATTTTTGAAAAGTGATAAGTGTCTTTAATGTGAATTTGCTCAAAGATGTATGTCTCTGCGCATAAATTTTATCTTTGCATAGACACGACAGAAGCTGGCTTGTCGATAAGTGAAGGATTGTTCTTGTCAAGCATTTATGATATTCTTAGGTTTTATTCATATCGTATTGGTCAAAATTTAATACAGCAAAACATGATTAAACAAAGCAATATGAATGAAATGATCATGTGGGTTTAGGTGACCGAGGCGGGCTCTGTATAAAGGGGGGGGCAAAATCTTGGGAAACTATTTAGCAAGCACCTTTACTCTTTAAATTTTAAAATTGCATTGATTCCTCAAAATAGATGATGAAGAGTAATGATTATCCAAAGGTCGACGCATACTTTGACCGTTGGTGCCCCTTGCGACCCGCGCCTGCAGGTGTCGCCAGCGGTCTGAAAGATAAAATATACTCATTAATATTGGTTTTAATTTCATATTGTGTTTTTTCATAACTTACCGACACTTCTGGATTTTCATGAGAAAAGTCTATAATCACACTAGAGTTATCGATAGTAAAAACAACTTGGCTCTTCTTGCTTTCTGCCTTCTTCTTGTCAGTATTGGTCCGGTAGAACATGCAAATCTGAAAATAAAGCAAGACGATAGTAATCAAAAGAATTCTAAAGGGAAGAATAAAGTCGCTGCTATAATAGCTTATACTAAAGGAAATAAAGGAAAACAGTTGTAAACGGTCGAGAATAAACAAATGCCTCCCTAAGATCCTTTTCAATCCATAGAATGAAAAACATTTTTTTAAAATCAGTTCTGAATTTGACTTTGCATCCATTTCAAGTACACTCTAAAAAATGAAGTGCTAATTCAGCTCTCACGTAGGAGTGCTGATTTGTCTAGTTCAAATTTGAACGAGAAAAATCAGCACTCCGAAGTGCAGTCACTATACACGCTATTTAAGAGCTGAATTAGCACTTCATTTTTTAAAGTGTACTTTGTCGAATGGTAGGATATTATGTTTCACAGGACAAAATGATGTGGAGCAATGATTTCATTTGGGGGAGTGAATGAGATAAATTTGAAAATAAAAAATGAATTAGGTTCATTCTTAAAGATTTGACATTATGTCTCCACAAACTGTATGAGATCAACGAAATGGGCAAAGAAATTAAGCGAGTTTGAGGAATATATCTAACCTTCGATAAGAAAAGGAGAGCCACCATGACAGTGAACGTTGCATGAAGCCGACAAAAATTGATTATGAGAAACGTATCAGGGCCTGCAAATTCTGCCGGAATCCTACGTAAAAAGCAAAATTAAATGAAATAAAAGAATAAGGGGATTTTAAAAGATCAAAGTAGTCCAAGTATATCATATATATAAAATTGTAAAGCAAATCAAAAGCTAGCTTGTGAAAGCACAAAAAAAAATCATCAAAATCTTGAGTAAAATTGGGCAAACAAGAAATTTTTTTTTTTTAGCATTTGAATATCGAGAACATTAATAATTCTCAGTACAATGACATTGCGAAAAAATTCTATTACAGAATGTACAACTCTCCCTTTTGAACACTTTTTTTTAAACTCAATGTAATAATAGGACTTCCTATTAATTCTGTTAAGCATATGTTTCCTGTCCTCCCTAGAAAAGAACACATAACCTTGTGATAGACTAGATAAAAGATGACATAGTTAAGTGGAACATGTTCTAAGTAATGGGCAAGTTGCACTTGTGTGACATCACAGACATCTTTGTCGAGGGCCATTGAACCTGAACAGCAGTTCTGTCCGCCGTTTCAGAGCTGACTAAAATTGCAACAAAATAATGTCGATTGTCCAGAGTCGCGCACTGTTAAAAAAACGTGATTTTACAGAAAAAAAGATAATTTTGCAGAAAGCAATAACAGATTCATTCTGTAAATTCAATTATTTTAATTTAACAGAACAAGTCTGTTTAAAAAGGGGAAAAGGGTGTTTCATTTAGGATGTAAGATCCCATACACCAAATACCAATTTTCTGTAAGATTAGACAATCTGGTAAGATTACAGGTGTTCTCGAGACTCTGCTGCAGGAACTTCTTTTATTTCAAGGATAAATTTTCTAACAGTGCGAACGAAACTGCTGCACCGACCCTCAAAAAGGACTTCATTGTCATGAAGAGCATTTGACAATAGGTTTTCTACGTTCCAGAAAGTGCCTGCGTATACCGCTACGAAAACTTCCTATCACTTACACAAAGGAAACGACTGCTCCAAATATACTGATGAGAGCTTCGTTGTATATGGATACGCTGATGTATCTTGATTCGTTGAACGCAGAGGGAGCTTTTCTCACTTTGAAACAAAGGTACATCCCCCAAATCAGAAGGATCAGTTCTCCTAATTAGGGACAAAAATCAAAAGAAATGTTCAGAAGCATCGTACAAGAAAAAAAATAAATCACGAAATGGTCAGAGAAACATCACCTAATGAACAGGTTAGGTTTGTCGATAAAACAAAAAAAATTATTTTTTTGGCAGTTCGTTTAAGCTCATGTATATGCCATTGAAACGCTTTTGTCATTATTTTCTTTTACCGTACAAACATGAATTTCCAAACAGGGTCGCAGCTATAAAGAGCAGTAGCGTCACGAGGCCCAAAATCTGAGGGGTTAAGACATGGCGCTGGCGTTTAGATTACTAAATTGTTTCGAGTTTGATACACAAAATCTAATTTCGTAATAGGTTTTGACAAAATTCAGGAAACATGATCATATTTGAACAAATTTTCCTTTATCGATTTTTCTTGGTCTTTTTTCGGCAGGAAGGGGGGTCAAGCCCCTCAAGCCCCCCCCCCAATCTGTACGTCAGTGCTTGAAAATGTGTTTGATCGTGTGTCAGATTTATATTTGGTGACTAAATTGATGAATTTGTAAAAGGATGACGGTAATGATGATGTTGATGATGGTGATGATGATGATGTTGATGATGTTGATGATGATGTTGATGATCATGATGATTTTGATGATGATCTTGATGATGATGATGATGTTGATGATGATGTTGATGATGATGATGATGACGACGACGACGACGATGATGATGATGTTGATGATGATGTTGATGATGATGGTGAGGATGATGATGATGATGATAATGATGATGTTGATGATGATGATGATGACGACGACGACGATGATGATGATGATGATGAAACTGATAGAGGCCGTTAAATTACTCGATAAACCTGTTTCTAATTTTAATGTCCAGTTTAGAAAGCATAGTGTTTTTTATTAAAAGTATCTAAATTGATATATTCTCAGATAGTGCACGGATTGCAGTATCACCAAACGACTTAATACGCAATCAAAATGCACGTTGGTTAAATATTAATAGTTTTAATCGTGAATGAGATTCACAAATGGCTCGTTATAAGCGGCTATTATACCATTATTAGCCTCGGTATAAAACATTAAGTATAAATGATCACTAATCTGATTACAGGCGTCAGGGCACAATGGGGGAAATGAGATTTATATATTTTTCAAATAAAACTGTTCCATATCAAAGGCAAAGGATGACATTAGAAAGGTCTTATTTAACGCAGATTGTAAATACCCATGAAGTCTTTTATTCAAAATCGAAATTTCGTAAAAAGTATGCGTAGGAAATGTTTACAGAATACTATTAAAGGCTTAGAAGATTAAAAAACGTTACTGCGATATTTACCGGCTTTGCTTGCATAATTCCATGCGTTTTGCGAGCACCGGAAGTATTTAAGTCCCGCTTGGTTGCGGACCTGCTGACCTTCTGATGGGCCTAGAAAAGTCCAGGCTACGAGAAAGACCACGAAAATCGCCAATAGGATACAGATCCGGAGGAACAGGCTCCTGTCAGTAATGCGCACGGGTTTGGCGCTTCGAACCGTGAAAACTTTGGTGATCCTTCAAGAGAGAGGGAGAGAGAGAGAGAGAGAGAGGGGGGGGGGCGGATAGGGGCAATAATTTTTCGTTGAAACAGATTATATTATGGAGAATATTTTATTTTGTGTTTAAGGTGCATCAAAATAAGTCCATAAAATTAACAGTAAGCAAAAAAAAATAAATGCAATTGAAATAATCAGAAATAATAATGATAATGATATTAAAAACAACAACAATAATAATAACAACAGAATGGGACTTGATATTGCTATTTCAGCTAATCTTCATCAAGCGATCATAGGGGACGCACTGAACGAGGGGGGGGGGGAGTCGCTGGGCGGATGAGTTCAGCTGTTACGAGTGATGGCAATTTAAGATAATAGCGTAGTGTTCATTTATTATCAGGCAATCTTTGTAAGGGCAAAACATTATATGTAAGAGTAATGGAGTGGAAATAGATAAAGGGATGGAAATATAGCTAATAGTGAGTCTCACCTCCACGTTTTGAACAGAAGTGCTCCATAGGCAAGCCAGAAACCAAGGTATCTAAACCAAAGTAGGCCTTGACACGAGACTAGTCCTATCGGAGCCGCTATCGATATGATTGTCTAAACAAAAGTTGAAATAGAAAGTTATTCTGTATAATGCCCTGAATGAATGAATGACAGATAATGACAGACCAGTAAATGAAAGGACGAAAGGTAAAATAGCCGAATGAAATGATGATTGGTGAAAAGATTAATGTTTAAATTTTTTCAGTCGATATTGTGCAATAACTTTTGAAAAACGAGAAATGTTCTAATCCTGAAATAAAATGGGGGAATACCGACAGAAGAAATATGATTAGAAGGGGAAAATAATCAAAAGAGGAATCATAGGAATCAATGAATTTAAGAAGTGAACTTGAATAACGAAAAAGCAAGGAAATTAACCAATCCTAGATGGGGAAATCACGGGGTAGTTTGGGGTAGGTGGCTCAAGTTAGAGTTTTCGCGGCACATCGTGCCCAACAATATAATTTTCCAGGGATACGTATATATTTTCAGCGAAGAAAATCGATCCTGCCTGATTTCTTTCGAGGAGGGGGGGGGGGGGTGTTGTTACTGCGCTCTTCCCCTTACCGACACTGCATGGGTACTACCATGGGGCTGACGGTAAAATCTTGAAAGAAATAAGGTATAAACCAGCATGGCCAGTGGTGCCACCGGAATTTTTAAGGAGGGGCAATATGGGACAGGGGCGGACAAGAACAATTCGCGTGTATCGAAAGGTGAAGTGAGAATCGCAAACCTACTAAGGGAATAACATAAACCGAGATAGAAAATAAGAAATGGTATTGATCAAGGAGTGGAAAATATATTTTAGTCCACTCTACAGCTTAAGAAGATGCTGCTTTATGACAGAATTTATTTACTACTCACAATTATCTTTCCTACTTTGTAAAAAAATTACCATCCACCCCCAACGCACACACACCCTCCCATCCTCACTCACCCAAACACTCATCGACGTCTAACCTCTTACCTCACAGTAGCTTAACCCCGTTCCGATAAGAATAACGTACAAAAGACCAGGACTGGCTGCTTTAAAAATCTGTACATTGAAAGGAAAATTTCCAACACGATTGGTTAATTTAAAAAATATGTAGGAGAATAATAACAAGATCACTTAAAGTATTAATCCATGGCCCAGTCAAATAGAATTGTTCAAACCTAAGCGACCACGTAAACTATCCTCTCACTCAGAGGCGTTATGAGCCGAAAAATATGGGGGGGGGGGACGAAATAGGCCTATGACGTATCCGGCAAAATTTATTAAAAGTTTCGAGCGAGCGAGCAAAAATGTCGACTTTCTATGACACAGATCCAATTCTGCGACAGGTTTTGATATAATATTCTGAAATATCCACAATGTTGCTATACCACTGTCCAGCAATATATGACGTATCGGGGAAACCATATCTCAGCTAAGGAGCGGCACCGATTAAAAGAAATAAACTAATGGTCACCATCATTTTAGGAGGCCCATTTGCAGTGAAAAAAACTCTCTCCCTCGGGTACGCTAATGCTCTACAGTACTGTTAGCGAGTTTTTTTCCAGCGACGCACGACTGATTCAAGAACACGGTAAATATAAAAATGTTGTAAAATGACAAAAAACAGCTGGAAGGTCTTTGTCGAAAATTAGTGAATCGGAACAGCAATTTCTTCCTAAGTTTCGGGGCTGACGAGAAAAAATGCAAATATGTCGTTTGTCCACATTCCAGGAGGCCGTTTCATAAAGCTGTTCGTAAGATATATATAAGAGCGACTTTAAGGACGACTGGTGAATCTTTCTTACGCGCTTAACCATCGCCAAAGTATATACCATTTACCACAAGAAAGGATCACCAGTCGTTCTTAAAGTCGCTCTTAACTTACGAATAGCTTTATGAAACACCCACCAGGACTGTTTTAATTTTCGACAAAGACGTCTTGGTTGTTCTTTGTCATGAAGGGCAATCGACAATGCATTTTCTATATTCTTGAATCCGTCACGCGTCTTAATAATAATAATGTTTATTTACCCAGGGTAGCCACTTCAATCATAAGACTGCCCTTCCAGCGGGCCCTGCATAACATAATATGTTATTATTACCCTTCTCCGGTCTGAATGCTGAGCGCCAAGCAAGAAGGCAGAAGGTCCCATTTTTATAAGTCTTTGGTATGACTTGGCCGGGGATCGAACCCACGACCTCCCGTTCATAAGGCGGGCGCTCTACCACTGATCCACCATGCCCAAAGCCAAAACTCCCTACTAGCTGGATTGCTCCCTTACCCTAATCTCACGATGGCGGTAGGTATATATCCCTAGTACAACGAGAAGAATGATACAGACGAGGTTGGCCCCAAGGAAGCACCATCTTAACGTGATATTGGGACGAGCCAAACACGGACTGTCATCATCACATTCATCACAACCGGGCTGGCAAGGCAGGCAATCAAAGGCACTGTTTGTGTAAAGATATTACAAAATCTGATATTCATGGGGAGTTTGAAGAGAGAATACACTGTAACAAATATTTATATTTTATTGGATGGCTCAGAATGGAATACAAGGAATATTCCAACAGTTAGGGAAATTATTTCACGAATCGAAGATGGTCGGAATATTGGCCCTAACGAGACCAAAATACGCGTTTTTAATGCATCGCTAAAACACTCTATACATAAATGATAATGGGTAATATTTTTACCATCACGAGGGTAATCATGTGTCCAACCAATTAGGGGTAATATTTTATCCAATGCGGGAAGCATAATGTCCAGTAGTGTTGAAAAAATAAGCAGCAATTACTTTAGAATGGGCAAAATTTTCATCACACTGGATATAAAAATGCCACAAAAAAAGAAATGCCCAATGTAGGTTGGACACGTAATTGCCCTCCTGGAGCACTTTTGCCCAATATTGTTTAGAGAGTAGGAGAATATTAACAATCTTGATCACTTTAAGTATTCATTCATGACCCAGTCAAATTATCATTCAAACCTAGCGACCACGGAGACTAATCCTCTCACTCAGAGACGTTTTGAGCCGAAAATCTGAGGGGGGGGGGGGCGAAAGAGGCATGTGATTTCGACATTTTTATGACAAAGATCAAATTCTGAAAATGATCATATTTCCCCCTTCTCTCTTTCTCTTTTTCTTTTCTCGCCTTTTTTATCCTATAAAATTGGAGGGGGGCAAGTGCCACCCCAAGCCCCCATCTGCACACCATTGCTCTCATTTTAAAGGGGAAGTTTACCCTGACAACAATTTTATTGTAAAAATAGCAGAAAAATGTTTTAAAATATTGCCGAGGGTTTGAGAGAAATCCATCAAGGAATAAAAAAAGTTATTTAAAATCTAATTATTTGATTTGTGGCGCCATATGCGAGCAACTTTCCTGCATATCGAAAAAAAAATCGAAATAAATGGCAAATCATCAATGAAATGTAATTTTCTCAGAAAATTGAAAACGGTTTTTGCTGTACATTGAGTATATCAATAGAAAAAATCATGTTACACCTGTTCCTAAAGAGAAAACAAATATCAGTTATCACTAGCCATAAAATCGCAACAAAATGATCATATCTCCAGAATTTTTGAGGTTAAAAGTGAACTGAGTTGAAGAGGAAATCTACCAAATAAATTTTAAACACAGAACAGCAACGTCATTGAAGATGATATGGGATTAATTATTGGTCATTTTAGCCAACAAAAAAAAAAACGCCAGGAATAATCAAAATACAATTACAGATCATCCGCGCTTTGAGCACAATTATATCTATAATAAAATCAGTATACCAATGAAAATATATTTCACGTTTCTGTTCAATCTTACAAGCTACTATCAATCAGTGCTTTCCGGTCAAGCTAGGAGCGTGTTGACAAACTACAGTGTGTATCAAAAAAAGTTTCCACTTAGAAAAAATCCTGTAAAATTATGCATTTGTAATATCCTGAGGATTTTTCCACATTTTAGCATTGGTACTGATACATTTAAGCAAATGACGATGTAACTGTCAAAAACATTTCCGCTTGAGTGAGCACCACTTACTTTTGAAAAGTTAGTAAAAAATGATTTGCGCAGAACTTTGAAATACTTATGCGAATAAAAGTAGACCTTAATCATAAAGAACACGTTGAATTTAGCTAGTAATATTTATTTGAAGTTATCTTTTAGGTTTTTAACTTGTTTTCTTGCCCAAAACACTTTGAAGGGTGCATTGCGCCCCACCCACTCCCCCACACACGAAGGCCATCGTGACGATATTTGCTTTACACTGAGCTGTGATTTACATGAAATGGTTTAGGCTTGATTTTGATTTTGTTAATCATTGTCAGGCTTGGAAAAAGTGTGCAGAAACAAGTATTAAATGAAAAATGAAATGTAAACCCAATTTAAATGATAAAATCGTAGTGACAAATGCTGGCGATGTCTGATATAAACTTTTGTTCAGATTTAGTTAAATGTCCTCTGATCCAGCTGGCACAAAAAGGGTTAATGTTGTGCTTACTAAGTGTTGAAATTTCAATTTGGGTGGCAAAATTGTTACAAAATGCTTGAATGTATCCATTTATTACAATTGACAAAAAGTGCAATGGGAAATGTATGAGAAATGTTTCACAGGGTAAGTTTGATTTCGCCCTTTCCCCTTGACACAGCATGAAAACGAGCATTTCTGCAAGCTTTACAAAAATGGACAGTGCTCACTCAAGTGTGACATTCTGTCAAAACTTTTAATTTCATTGGACAGATGAGACACAAACCCAAGATTTATATGTGAAAATTTTACCCACATGTTGTATATGTTTTAATTCCCAGGGCTTTTTCAAAGTGTAAACTTTTTTGATACGCACTGTATAATGGATAAAACTCATCAACAACAATAAAGCAAATGATACTAACCGGAAACTCGTCCTTAACGATTTATGGAGTAAATCTTTTTTTTTTTTTTTAGAATTTAAGATGTATGTTATATGCCGAATTTTGAAGGTAAACAGTGAACTGAGTTGAAAAGAAAATCTACCAAATAAATTGTAAACACAGAACAGCAACGTGAAGATGATATGGGATTAATAGGTCATTTTAGCTATAAAAATCGGTAATGAATAATCAAAATACAATTACAGATCATCCGCGCTTTGAGCACAGTTATACCTATAATAAAATCAGTATACCAATGAAAATATATTTCACGTTTCTGTTCAATCTAAAGGCGCTGTCACACCTTGGCGTTTTAGACAGCGTATGCCCGACGTATCAAAAATTCTCTAAAACGTCGGCATACGCTGAACTTTGTTGTTGTTTTTTTTCAACTCTGGGCGTATACTTAGCGTATTCATAACGAGTTGGACGTATACATAACGTATTAGTAACTTATATCGAACGCTTCGTTAACTTATAAGTAACGTATTCCAACGAATGCTTAGCGTATTGCTGGCGTACACAACTTATGCCCTACGATAGCCTAACTCAGGCGCTGTCACACCTTGGCGTTTTAGACAGCGTATGCCCGACGTATGAGGAACTTGGCGAATACGCTGGCGTACGTCGAATACGTTACGGGTAAGTTTTGCATACGTTAAGAGTACGCTAAAACACGCTGGTTTACGTCGTCATACGGCGAGGTCGTCGAAAAATTTTGTGCAAGCACAAAATTTTTCGACGTATGCCAGCGTATGGCTCATACGTCCCGCATAGGCGGGCCATAAGTTGTAGGCAAGTTACGCGATCGTTGATACACGTTGACACACGTTACTCGTAAGTTACTCATAAATCGATGTACGTCGAGATAATGTCCAGCGTACCCTAAAACTTACTTCTAACCTATGAGTAACGTGCTTTGAACGTATGTGTAACTTAACTCCAACGTATATTGACGTATGAAGACTTACTGAACGTGTTTATAACTTACAGCTACCGTATAATGGCGTATTGACAACGTTTATTATGTTTATAGGAATTGGTATATAAAGGTGGGGTTCACAGGAGTTTTCTTCGGCATGGCGGTGGTGTTGATAGGTGATGTATCGTGCGGTTATGATTTGAATAGTCGAGCGGCAGCCTTTTTATAGGCTACGACACGTGTTCGTCAGCAATACGCTGCCGCGCGCTATGCGTAAGTTAGACTATCGTAGGGCATAAGTTGTGTACGCCAGCAATACGCTAAGCATTCGTTGGAATACGTTACTTATAAGTTAACGAAGCGTTCGATATAAGTTACTAATACGTTATGTATACGTCCAACTCGTTATGAATACGCTAAGTATACGCCCAGAGTTGGAAAAAAAATCAAAGTTCAGCGTATGCCGACGTTTTAGAGAAATTTTGATACGTCGGGCATACGCTGTCTAAAACGCCAAGGTGTGACACCACCTTTACGCATAGCGCGCGGCAGCGTATCGCTGACGAACGCGTGTCGTAGCCTATAAAAAGGCTGCCGCTCGACTATTCAAATCATAACCGCACGATGCATCACCGTATCAACACCACCGCCATGCCGAAGAAAACTCCTGTGAACCCCACCTTTATATACCAATTCCTATAAACGTTGTCAATACGCCATTATACGGTAGCTGTAAGTTATAAACACGTTCAGTAAGTTTTGTGGTCGTCCGAGCACGTCTTCATACGTCAATATACGTTGGAGTTAAGTTACACATACGTTCAAAGCACGTTACTCATAGGTTAGAAGTAAGTTTTAGGGTACGCTGGACATTATCTCGACGTACATCGACTTATGAGTAACTTACGAGTAACGTGTGTCAACGTGTATCAACGATCGCGTAACTTGCCTACAACTAATGGCCCGCGTATGCGGGACGTATGAGCCATACGCTGGCATACGTCGAAAAATTTTGCGCTTGCACAAAATTTTTCGACGACCTCGCCGTATGACGACGTAAACCAGCGTGTTTTAGCGTACTCTTAACGTATGCAAAACTTACCCTTAACGTATTCGACGTACGCCAGCGTATTCGCCAAATTCCTCATACGTCGGGCATACGCTGTCTTAAACGCCAAGGTGTGACAGCGCCTTTACAAGCTACTATCAATCGCTGCTGTCCGGTCAAGCTATTGGAGCGTAATGAGAAACTACAATGGATAAAACTCATCAACAACAATAAAGCAAATGATTCTAACCGGAAACTCGTCCTAAACGATTTTATGGAGTGTATCTATTTTTCTTAAAGAATTTAAGATGTGTGTTATATGCCGACATAGCCCTTGTGGAAGAAGGATTTTTTAAACTTACAATGTTATACCCTTCAAGGTAGCACAAATGAATAATAATGATGATGAAAACAATACAAGAACAAATAATCATGGCGATCGATAATGATACTGTCAATAGATACTCTGTAAGCTGACCTCTTATTTCTTGTCTTATCTTACTAGCCCTATATGTGATTATATGTAATTGTATTGTTGTGTTTTTGTCTTCATGTTATGTCATGTCTGTTCTACTTGTCCCTCTCTCATGTATATCTCGTCTGTCTGTCTTTCTCTCTCTTCCTCCTTCTGTTCTTAGTATCAGGTGCACTATTATTATTCTATTATTATATTAGTATTATTCTATTATCATTATTATTCTATTGCTATATAAGTAGTAATATATATATTGTTTCCCTTTTCCTTTTTTTCAAACTGTACCTATAGCAAGAATGTCCGTTCTTATTGATTTATTTCCTGTTTAAGGATAACTTATGATTATTACATACTGTTATTTTAGGGAACTTGCCTTGTAACAAGCTTTGCTTTTTTTGCATGTTCCCCCCATATCCAAATCTGTTCATTATTATTATATGCTTTATCGTTCAGTAACATCAATTGTGTAATTTGTATGTATGAGTTATATTTTATATACCTTGTGATATCATGGATATGGAAATAAATGAAATGAAATGAAAATGAAATGATAGTAATAGTGAAAACAAATGGGTTAGTAGGCTAATTGAGCGGATTTAATTTGTTTGCCGATATGCAGCTGTACAAAACAAAGTTCTGATCTCGTCACAAGTGAGGCCAGCCAAATGAATATTGATTTGCAACTGATTAAATATATTGGCAAAAGTACTTGCCCTGAATATATATGGGTTACATGCACGAGATCCTCTTGCATTTCATCCCGGTGAACTTCTTTCTAAAATCGACCGCTGAATGTCTGAACTTGCAAAATCTTCGTTTTGCCATTTTTCTCGCCTGCATAGCAGGAGCGAGACTTGCGTTGCTTTTCCATCGGAAGTAGCGGCGGCGTCGTCGACATCAACTCTTAAAGGGATGGTCCGGGTATTTGTAGCTAATAAATAGAGTACAATTCACTGAGCAAAATGCTGAAAACTTTATCAAAATCGGATGACAAATAGCAAAGTTATTGAATTTCAATATCCCCACTCGTTCTTTTGTATATTATGATATGAAATTTGGTTTATTCATTTTTTCCTCCAAGAACTAGAAAAATTGGATTGAAAACTAATCTCGTGCATTAGATATTTATTGCTGCAGCTTATTTCATTATAAGGGAGACATATCACACAAGTATGAAATTAATGAAAAACATATAATTTTATGTAATAACATAAGAAAACAGAACGTGGGGATGTGACATCAACAGCTCACCTAATGAATATTCATGACGACTGTTTTTACAAAATATTGCTAAACTTTAAACTTCAATAACTTTATTATTTGTTATCCGATTTAGATCAAACTTTCTGCATTTTGCTCAGTGAATTCTACTCTATGTATTAAGATATAAATATTTTCAGCCCGGACCATCGCTTTAACCAAGGTTAAGTTTTTGAACTGCTATCATAAAAGTATATAAAACCATGTTTGGAAACTTGGACAAAATCATCGGGAACGATTTATACTTTGAGTCATTATCATCATTTCATTTCATTTCGTTTATTTCCATTTTCAACAATTAAAGTTTGTTTTTGTACATTTTGACATATAAATAACAAAACATATTTCAAGTATTCCTGTACTGTACAAACATTATATTCAAGATTACATATCAGGTTGAAAATGGAGATCAAAGGGTCAAGGATTGTTTTATGTTGCTGTATCCATACGAAAAAAATAACCAGGATTTTGAATTGTAAGATAATTTTAAAGTTGATATTCCATAATACTGACATTATGGTTTCAAGTATCGGCAAACGAACGGATTTTTCTATATGGGTTGAATGTTTATCAGGCTTAGTCATTTACTCACGCCCACAGGTTTTTTAGATGACATAACTTTCACATAATTCTTATAGATTTTGTTCAATATTTTGAATAAAGATATTTAATAAAATCAAGTGAATCTTATATGTATTTTATATCACAATAAATATGAAATGAATAATTTGTTTCTCGATCAAGGTCAAATGTCATTTTTGGTTAGTGAACTTTTTATTTTGATATCAAATTAATTGGCGGTTTCTTCCTCTGTGAAAAATTATTAATCTTAGTTGTTTTCAAAGTCAGCCCTGCATGCGGTATTGAATCGCATAGTAAAAGCGAGACTGTCAGTGATATTTCACTTGTTGCTTTTCATTTGCTAAAAATGCAATCTTCATAAAAGGATTACTTTTGTTAGGTAACACAAATGCTGCAAATTTGTATTTATCCATCGTTCTTAGATATACGGGTCGTGTGGTCCAGTGGTTAGAGCATTGGACTCATAATCGCAAGGTTGTGAGTTCGAATCCCAACTCTGCCATTGTTTCCACTTTGATAAAAAGGCCCGAGAGTGATATCTGTCGTCTATATAACGTCAGCCACTATGACTGATTAATCTAGACGTAAAATGTTTCATAGGTAATTGGTTATATACCAGCTTGGCGTTTACCAGCAAAATGCTGCCTGCCGAGTTCCTACGGGAGTTACCACAAACAGAAACAGAAACAAACAAACAGAAACAGATATTAACATTTAGTCATAGATCATATTGACAATAAGTAGATTACTCTATCTCGAGAAACAATGCACACTGTGATATGTCATTGCTGATCATCATAGAAAACAGAATTACCAATACGTGAAAGGCATCGGTCTAATCATCTGATTACATCTCAATGCACAGATAAAAGTCAATCAAAAAAAAAAAAAATCAACCGGCAGTGTATTAAATTGTGTGTACGGTATTTACATGTATATTACAAGCCATATGAGGGCTGCTTCTCGGATGCGACGCGACAAAATCTAAAATCCTTAATTCCGTTTACTTTGGATTATCTCTAAACCTTCGTTAGTGTTTTACATTCCCCCCCCCCCCCTTAAATCTGATTTCGAGCTAAGATTCCCGCAAAAAAATTACCTGTCGTAATCATTCTCCAATCCATACGCTTTCTTGTTGTATTCTTCCTCAATGGCGCTTCCTAAAAAGGCGGGAGATCGAGTGTTGTCCGCATGGGACACCGCATCAGGTGGGAAGTAGTAGCCACGTTTACACTGACATAGATATGTTCCTCTCTGAAACCCCTTCCCAGATACGTGAAGGCACTGTGTTTTGGAAGGTGGGCAAAAAAACAACAACAAGGCTTGAAAACAAAATCGGATGAATTCACATCCTGTAACACCAAGATAGAATAGGATATCAATTCTACATTTATATTATTATTACTTATACGGCGTTTTTTCCCCATAAGGCCCGTAGCGCGTACAATGAAAAATACTTAAAATAAATGATAATACCAAAACCATGAAACTACAAACTACGAAAGAGGTGGGCCTGTAATACCTTTTGAAACTTTCTACCGATGGAAGCTGTCTTATTGTTAGAGCCAAATCATTCCAATATTTTGAAGCTGATACAGCAAAAGTTCTATGACCGGCTAATGTACGAGTTAATGAATAGATGAGACCAAGAGGGTCGCCGGCCGACCTATTTTAAGTGCTCTATATAGTTACAGCGTCAAACAGTTATTTAAATAATCTGGAGCCTATTTATACAGTGTTTTGTAAACAATCGAGAGTAATTTGAACATAATTCTCTGAATTCAAAGGAAGCCAGTGAAGCCAGTTGAATACGAGTTAATTGATTAGAGAGGATTATAGAAAGGAGTCCACTGTAATGATCGATAGGAGACAGGACTAATGAACGGACAGCATTGTGACAGGCAGTCTGGTCGATGAACATTCGGATTCTAGAAATTAATGTTCCTTAAATATGACATCACTTTCTATTATGGTTTTAATGTAACATTCTCTTTTTCCCCTGGCTGCTATTATTTCAAGCTTTCAGCTTACGATAGCTGGCCTCTGAATTTAAATTTATTTGTTATTGTTTACATGAATTATATCTATATCTACTTAACTACTATTGAATTGTCACCTTTGTAATATGATCACTATGTATGTTTGATATCATTGTTATAAAATTGTAATTTTGATTTATTAATAAATGCAGAAATACCTGTAAAAAAGAGTGACTGTGATACAGATATGAGATATGTGGTACGACATTGACATGCAGGAATCAAAATATAACATTAAGGTTTTTCGAATTTTGATAGGGCCTATATATTTTTCAATTCAATTCAATTCTTTATTCCATTTCCAATCAAAACATAATACAAAGTAATATAAAGTAATACAAATCAAATACAATTTTACAAACATTATGTGAATGTGAAAGAAATGAATATACGTAGATACGTATTTTCGGCCTTACCATATTTTCCAGAAAGGGGGGATAGCTCTGGGGCTTTAAGATATGCATGTACATAAATATATTGTTGATGGATTTCTTCAAAATTGTTAATATTTCATATATTTCTCTTGATTCCTGCTCATACCCTACTTGAGGACAGTAAGATATTTCCTACAAGGCAAAATAATATAACAACAAGCCTTTGTGAATATCTTTATATAATTCTGGCAGATGATAACAAAATGACGATCGATATTGTTATTGCGAACCCGTCAATTAATCGGAACGATATTAGCATTGATTAATCAGGAATATGCATTTACACACTGTGGCAGTATGTGGCCTGCCATAATAAAAAAGTAACGATTACCACATTAAGACCGAAATAAAACCATAGTATGGATGTTCTTTGGGTTAATTACAGCATTGCATGTGGTAGCGCGGTAATAGTTCTTTTATGATTTGCTTGGGATGACAATGCGGCGACAGTATCGTGTCTAATTATCTAATCAAATTTTCATGAATTTATTAATGATATAATAGGGAGCTAATTATCAATGGGTAACATATTCTCACGCGTCAAGGACGGTATTAAGGTAGTACAAATGTTCATACGAGCATTTAGACTACGAGCATTGGGTAAATAACGATATCCTCGTCAGATATGATCAGTATAAGTTTCAATTGTCGATTCGTATCAATGACAATAAAGGCTCTGCATTAAACCCCTTTCTATACCAACCCTACCCTCTCACTCCCACATACACGTACCCACACATACACACTCCCACACACACACACACTCATACGCACACCCTCTCACGCACACCCTCTCGCGCACACACACACGCACCTATAGACACACCCATTTTTTCCTAATACTTTTATTTGCGATTTCATTCAAAATAGATTCATCAAAGATCAAAGTAAATGATTGCACTACCAATTGCAAGTTTTCAATCCTCATTTCATTTTCAATACATGAAACAGTAAAATGCAATGTTTTCACTAATCTATCATTACCAATGGCGTAATAATTAACACAAAATAAGGATGCACCACATTACATGGCGTATTCTTCACTTTCTTTTTCTCTTCTTCCTTTTTTTTCTTATATTTCATGGAACTTTTTTCTTTTTTAGAGGGGGACTAAGCCATGCACCCCAAGGCATTATATTATATTATGCCTATGGTGATAACCTACGCCCCGCCCTCCCAATATTTGATAATTTTTTCTTGTCATTTCTATATGATGAACACAACTTACAAAACACCCCCAGTTAACCGGTGTACACAGAGGACCACCCCAGTTGTTATTACAACACCTATGGTTGTTACATTTACACTCTTTGGTGTTATGTTCAATCTCTTGGCTGTTATTTTAACACCTCAGGGTGTGGTCCTCTATTAACACCAATTGGTGTCAGTTTTAACACCACAGTTTTTACAGTGTACCCACACACACCATCCACATACAAACTCCCCTCTCTCCCTTCTCTGACCCACCCTCTCTCTCTCCTGTCTATTCTCTATTCAGTGTTCCAATTTGTCAACCACTATAGAGAGATTATTCACAGATATTGACTGTGTTTCACCAATTTATGGAAAAAAAAGACTGAAATGAAAATGCATGTACGGTTAATTTCATTTTAATTAACATAATTTGAACGCAGACCACGGAGACTGGTTCGGCGTGTCAGGTATTCAATATCAACATTGCCCTAACTGTGAAAAAAAAAGAGAGAGCCACGTACAACATGGTGCAATGAAATGGGATTTCGATATGGATGAAATAATAATAATGACAATGTTATCAAGGCAGATGTTTGTGAATATAGCCTCTCCTGGTATTTGTCAGAGTTAGAATGTATAGATAAGACATTATTATGATAATGCAATTAATATTTTTTTCGTGTATTTTATAATAATCTATTAAAAAAATATAGTACAACATAAGGATTATTTTTGTTAATCTTAATTATTTATCTAATTATTCACTTATTTAATTTCTTTATTTGATCGGGGATTTCTGGCTACTAATCTTCTTTTCTCTTTTTATTCTATTCTTTCTGTATATTCCTACGAGATTGTTCTCTCTTTATTCAGACCATAGTCGATGTTCAGACCAGGGATGGCTATCTTGGGGGGCCGGGGGCACAGTGCCCCCTTTTTTGAAGCACTGAAAAGGTGCCCTTTTACGCAAGAAAAATGCCCCCTCACGAACGTGTACTGTGCCCCTTTCACCCGAGAAGAACCCGTCTTATGTGTGAGCAAGTCCACTTGCCTTCTTTTTAGTGCCCTTGCTCGAATCAGTGCCCCTTTTCAGGAGCAGCGGAAGCGGTAGGGGGGGGGGGCTTCAGCCCCCACTTTTTTTTCAAAAACCGTGTACAAAACGTTACCGTATGATTGCGATTTTTTCATGGTCAGCCCCCACTTTTCAATTCAATTCAATTCTTTATTTCATTTCCATTTGGCTCAGCCCCCCCCCCTCCCACTTTGAAAACCGTTCCGCGGTCCCTGCTTTTTACCCAAGAAAAGTGCCCTGTGCCCCTTCCATACCTGAGAATGACCCGTTATGCCGTTAGCAAGTGCCCTTTTGCTTTCTAATATAGGCACCTAATCTCGTATCGGTGCCACTTTTTACCCAAGAGTGTCCTCATGAACATGTTCTGTATCCCTTTCACCTGAGAAGGACCCGCTTTATGTGTAAACGAGTTTCCCTTTAGAACAGGAAAAAATTCTAATATTTATATGTTACCACTTTTGAAGGAAAAATTATATTAATCATACCGTAAAGTTTCATGAGTCATGTCAGTTGGGGAGACAAGCAGTGGTGTACAGATGGGGGGGCTTGGGGGCTCTTCCCCCAATTTTCCAAGACCAAGAAAAAAAAGAGAAAGGAAAGAAAAAGAAAGATAGATGGGTAAAATACAATATTTTTTCTGAGTATTATGTCAAAATCTGGATTTTCGTTATAAAAATGTCAAAATTTTCGATTGCTCGCAACTTCTTAACGTAAATTTAACGTGATATGACATGTCTAGCCGCCTCAAAAGTCAATCTCATTACGCCACTGTAGATAAGTCATTTGCTTTCTTTGTTTTAAAGATAGTGCCCCTTTCGAAAAAAGTGCCCTTTTCCCCTGTGCCCCCTCCCCACTTTCAAATTCGCTCCGCCGCCCCTGGTTCAGACCCAATTCAGGTTGCCTCGTTGTAAGTCCAGGGCTATAAAAATAATAAATTGCTTAGCAGTTGATCGTGGGGTAATTGATACACTAATTTTTATAAAATTAAAATAAAATAAAAAATATTGTATGATCGATCATGAGAACTATCCTGTTCGACAAGCCTAACGATGGGAAAGGGGTGTTAAAATCACATTAAACAAGGAGACATGATTTACTGATGAGCCCATTTCGTCAATACCATAAAGGCAAATCTGAAAGCATTTTCAAGGCTAAAGATGCTTTTGACATCCCCCAATTGTGCGGATTACATGGATTATGTCTATATGTTGATAATGGTTCGTCCTAATGGACCTCTATAATTATAATACGACGAAGTCATCAAATATTGACATCAATGAGGTAACAAACATATTCAAATAGTTATGTATCCATACGCCATGTAAATGATGCACTTAGTTTGATAGGCCGTTAATCTAGCCATGAATGTATTTTCTGCAACACAATAGAAACCGCCAAAGATGCAAAGATGGTTAATTCAAATGTTAATGTAATTTATACTATTGGACATGAATGCCGCAATTGACAAAAAAAAACACGATCCAAATAAATGGATCACATGATATGTCTCTTTTTATTTTTCCTTTTTAGCACACGGTGATATTTTGAAGGGCATTTCTTTTGTAACCAAAACTTAAAGGAAAGTCCACCCCATAAAAACGCCGATTTCAGTAAAAAGAGAAAAATGCAACAAGCAAAACACTGAAAATTCTCATCAAAATCGGATGTAAAATAAGAAAGTTGTGATATTTCAAACTTTCGCTTTTTTTCACAAAACAGTTATATGCACAACTCAGTGACATGCAAATGAGAGAGTCGATGATGTCACCCACTCGCCATTTCTTTTGTTTTTATTATATAAAATATTTTAATTTTCTCCACATTTCCATGTGAAAAAAAGTTATATTCCTTCCTGCACATGTGGATAATAATTGTTTTAACATTGTGTGGTTTAACCAAGGGGGCTGATATTGTAGAATCTGTGAAAATTGAAATATTGTTTAATACAAACAATTTTAAAAAATAGTGAATGAGTGAGTGACATCATCGACTCTCTCATTTGCATATCACTGAGTTGTGCACAATTTTGTTAAAAAAAAGCGAAACTTAAAAATGTCATAACTTTCTTATTGTACATCCGATTTTGAGGATATTTTCAGCATCATGCTTGTTTGATTTTTTTTTTCATTACAATTTACTTCTTGTTGGGGATGGACTTGACCTTTAAGAGCTTGTCTCATATACTCTCTTCATATACCATCGCGAAGACGGTTACATCAAAGAGGAATATAGGCCTATACAGCGCCCAGGGCGAGTTGAAACTAGAACCCCTTTCTTATTATTTTGTTCGTTTTGTTTACTTCATCTCTTGTTGAATTCGAATCAAACGCAATGTTTTAGTTTCTCAGAATACAAAATTCACTAATGTATAGTACAAAAACCAAAAGTTTTTGTTTACACTTCATTCACAGGGAGCGCTTTGTCCTTGTCTCTCATTAGAGAAGGATGTCTGTCATTTACTCCTCAAATGTAATTGTAATCTATCCTTAATATGTCGACTTTTCAATACTTTCTAAAGTATATGTCGATTCATTCTCAGGTAAAAAGAAAACTGTGCCCTGTAATGTGGGGGCAATGTGATACATTTAAGGCCTGTCAGATCGAGCTACTACGAATAATACGGTAAATACCATACCCCTTTTCTTTTTTAAGTAATGATAATTGGGAGGGGAAAAATATATATATATAAATGAGGAATAACATGAATTAAAAAAAAGAGGGGTGGAGAATACAGAAAGAATTCATTAAAAGGGAAAGAGGACAGAAACAAAAATCCTAAAAACGAAAGAACTTGAGTCGAAAATAAAATGACCATTCAAAAGGATGGTAAAATAAACGAGGCACATCCCATGCGCTGGGTTGCGGAGAAAGGGGTAAACTTAAAAAAGATAATGTCATGTGTAAAGACATACACATGAACATCCTATTCTATTTCTTCCTGGAAATTTCTTTTTCTCCATCCGTCTCTTTCTAACAATTTCTGAAACAATGATTTCATTCAATAACAATAAAACTAAGAAAATTCTGGGAAGAAAAAATATGTTCATCATGCGTAAATACGACAATCAATCAGCATCATCATCATGATCATCATGTCCTCCCTCCTTATCATCATAATACAGAGCGTTGTGGCCAAGTGAATTAGTTCTCTGGACTTTGAAATATAGGGTCCTGGGTTCGAATCCCAGTCATGATGTAACTCCATTCGGCAAGAAATCTATACACAATGTGTTGCTCTCAACCCAGGTTAGGTAAATAGGTACCGACAGGAAGTAATTGCTGAAACAGCTGTGAGCACCGGCATCAGCTTCAGCACCTTTTCAAGACAGACACGTGCGCTTAACACATGAACACTATCATTATTGTTATTATTATTATTATTAGTAGTAGTAGTAGTAGTAGTAGTAGCAGCAGCAACAGTATTATTATTATCATTATTATCATCATCATTATTATTATTATTACTATTATCATTATTATCATCATTGTTGTTGTTTCTGTTATTATTACTATTACAACATCATCATAACAATTAATTTGAAGGGCGCCTTTGCAAAGCGGTTTTTTATCTTCAAACGTTAACAGGCCAATGATCAAATGAAACATGATAAATAAATAGAAACATAAATAGATGAATAAATACATTATCAAAAGCGTTGTTCTTATCACACCTCAATTTTACCTGTGTCGTATTTTTGCATCTGTGTGTACCAACGAACGGATCAAATATTTTGCCTTCGCTGCTGTTCCCAGTATCATTCAAAGCACACTGGTGTATGTCGAGTTGGTCCAGCGAAATATCAATGGTTGTCACACCACTGTCGAAAAAAAATCAATAAAAAATCTTATGTAAAATGATTGATAAAATAATGTTACACTAGGAAAACATCTGCATGTGCATGTTATGAATACACTGCAAAAACTCCGGTCTTGATTTAACACCAGTCCGGAATCACCAGAGAAGTATTGAAACAACACCAGTTTGGAGTCAAACCGATGCTGTTTTAATACTAATTGGTGTTGTATAAACACCTTTCTGGTGTTAGACCAAAACGAAACTGGTGTTGTTTCACACTTCTCTGGTGTCGACATATACAGATTCCGGGCTGGTGTCAAATCAACTCCGGAGTTTTTGCAGTGTAGAATTTATCAAAGGTTATTCTTCTACGCTATCATTCATAGTAGAGGATCACTTTATATAGGCTTGAATCACATGTAGGGTATTTTGGATCACACATATAGGCCTATTTTCAAAATACGAGCTAAATGTTACAAGCCCAATAAAACAATTATATCCTATATAATTATACTGATAAAGTAAGACAATCTGAGTAGCGACTCTAACATGTTGACATCCAACACGAAACTACAAAGAAATCATATTTGAAGGCTTTAATCTATCAATATTGTTATGATTTTTACGTTGATTTAAAAGTATTTTTTATTGTTATTTTGTTACGAAATTTCCGTGCATATTATTTTTTTTTGCTTTTAATAATAAAAAAAAATAAACTTACCGGTACATTTTCAGAGGAAATTCTAACTTTATACAAAAAATTACCTTTTGGCAGCTCGCTACGTCCTCAACATGTGAGTATGAAGTAAGGCATTTAATATTCTATTAATAAAAGATGTTGAAAACTAGTCAATTTAAATGGATTGCTATAGGCCTACTACAAAAAGGCCTAATGAAAATTGCTACTCAATCTGCTGGACGAAAGACGAATTAGGCTGGTTTGTGACAGGAAAGGAAATGATGAATAAAAATCATCGTTTTAAATGATTATACACTGTAAAAACTGTGGTGTTAAAACTGACACCAATTGGTGTTAATAGAGGACCACACCCTGAGGTGTTAAAATAACACCCTAGAGATTGAACATAACACCAAAGAGTGTAAATGTAACAACCATACGTGTTGTAATAACACATATAGGTGTAAAACTAACACCAACTATTTAACACCGGCGTAAAATAACTGGTGTGATCCTCTATGTACACCGGTTAACACCACAGTTTTCGTTGTGTATCATATCGTCTTTAGATGACATCAACTGCTGTTCTCAAGATTAAAGAGATGATGCAGGGGCGTGGGAACGATTTTCGAAGAAGGGAGGGGGGGGGCTGGTTTTGAAAAAAAGACAATCCCAGCACCCCTGCACTGTAAGAACTGTGGTGTTAAAACTGACACCAGTTGGTGTTAATAGAGGACCACACCCTGAGGTGTTGAAACCACACCCTAGAGATTGAACATAACACCAAAGAGTGTAAATGTAACAACCGAAGGTGTTGTAATAACACCTATGGGTGTTAAACCATGGACCTATTAATAGGTCCATGGTTAAACTAACACTGTCAATTTAACACCGGTGTAAAATAACTGGTGTGGTCCTCTATGTAACACTACAGTTTTTGCTGTGTGCTTCTTTAGGACCATGAGATGATCAATTTAAAATTCAAGGATTATATTTTTCGGTTAAGCATGCTAAGGAGAGAGGCAAAGTAAACCTTTAATCCATTTCTCCACCATTCATTCATTCATTCATTTAATTATCATGATGAATACCTCGTTTTACCTTGAAAATTGATTGCGTTGAGGAATTGTTAACCACGTTGAAGGAGTGTAATGGATTTCGAGCAAAATTTTAATTTAGGCGTCGGGCATAATTAACTGCTGGATAATTTTGACGTATAGAAAACTGGGATGTCGTTTATGACCTTTGAATCACCAGCGATAAAATACAATCAAAAGTGCATTTACAGCGTCATTGATTGGCTGAAGGCAACCAAACGACAATGATTCATGCAAAAATATTATAGAATTGTTTATTTTGCGGGGGTTTCACCCTCGTCTATATATTCATTCGGATTGGAATTGATCATGCTGATTAAATGATCAAATTTATCTTTTGTTTTCATCAATTTGCAATAAAAAGAAGGCTAAATATACCGGTCTAGTTAGCTTTTAGAATTTTAATTAATTTAGCAATTGTAAAAGCAAACGCAACAACTACCCCAAAATCATATAAAAACTTCCGGGATAGACGGTTGTAGACCTTTCTCTTCAAGACCGCATATGGAGCGGGGGCAACGTTTTAAATGAACATTTTCACAAAATTCACCAAAAGTGTGCACCAAATCTTTCAATTTCACTATGGAAAATGCAAAAGCGCCCCAATGACATACTCTGCGCACATGGCGTACGGCCACTTTCTCTTCGGTTGTTCCAGACGTTTTTTTTTATTCTCTACCAACGACCAATCCACATTTGTAACTGCAACAACCTTGAATCGTCAAATCTTTTGCAGAAACTGTGTTAACAGTGGGTGTTATATTGTGTGCCTTTGAATATTTCTTGCAGACAGGGTCCTAAATGGAGTTTTATATACGCATGCTGTTCATCATCAGCATCATAATCATCATCATCATCACCACCACCACCACCATTATCACCACCACCATCATCATCATCATCACCATCATCATCATCATCATCCTCATCATCACCACCATTATCCCCACCACCATCATCATCATCATCATCAACATCCTCATCATCATCATCTTCACCACCATCACCACCACCATCATCATCATCACCACCACCATCATCATCATCATCATCACCACCATCATCATCTTTTCCCACCATCATCACCACTATCATCACCATCATCATCATCATCATCATCATCATCACCATCATCATCATCACCACCACCATTATCATCGCCATCATCACCATCATCATCATCTCCATCATCATCATCACTACCATCATCAGCAGCAGCAGCATACGCATCAAGTATGATCGTTTAAAATAAACTTTATTCGATTTGTTTGGGTTTTTTTTTAGGGGGAAGGGGTGCAAAGTTTTTCCCTATGATGAGAATGCGATGTGACATCGTTTATATCCCCAATCCGCAATAACCTTTACTTCACAAATCAGTTAAAATGATAAAGACTAGTGGTCGAATGTGACTTTAATCATAGTATTCAGTGCCTTTGTCCTTGTAATTCATACTTCGCAGGACGACCAAGGAGACATTTAAAGCGGTCTTGTGCCCAGCTCTCTAGAGATAATAACCGACATTATGAAAGAAAGCGCCTTTTTCCAAGTATTCTAACATTTGGTAGGCCTACTTGAAGTTCAGTTGCCATGGTTTCAGAGAAAGGAGATGTAATTCAATCGCATCATTTCCATCTAATACTCCGCTTTCAGCATGTTCAGGAGACCATCATTAATATAAATCATTATCTTAATTATAAAATGTGGTTGTAAAAGGGTCTGCCGCTTTCACGCTTAGACGGTATCGAAGTCATTCATATATGAGACAGTGGCCGAACTACGGGGTGTAGGCCCCCCCCCCCGCCTTTAAAAGGGAAAAGAAAAGAAAAAAAGACGGATAAGAAGGGGAAGCGAAGGGAATAATTGCCAAACAGAATAACTTTCAGGTATTTATATAAATAAATAAATAAATAACAGATTTCCTTCGCGGGTTTTTCAGCTTTTTTTATTTAGTTTGTAAGAATAAAACTAATATGTGCTTTTTAACTTCAGACTACCCCTAAAAAAAATCAGGTTTTACCAGCACACCGTGGAAAATGTGAACGACATGTTTCTTTGCCCCCATAACATTTTCTTTCCATCATGTTCACACCTTAGTCTGTGAACATTTCCATTTTTCTTTTTTACATATTTAACAGTTTTCATACTCATGTTGAAATATGATCTGATTCAATTTTGCTCTATGCATTTAGCTCCGTTCATAAGTTCTTACAATTCACAATAATGCCGATATTCATAGACAGAACATTGAGCACGTATAGCGGTCCCCAAAATAGACCATTTTGACATGATGAAAGAGGGTCGTCCCTCTGGTCCCTCGAGAACGATTCAAACCCCTTCTTCACCTTTACTTTACGTCATGCTTTTTAAGTACCTTTGCCTTGTTGCATGCATGTGGAGATGCTGCTGAGGAGAGGGGAGGGGTGGGTGTTTATGAGATACTGGGAAGAGTAAGTAGATATTTCATCTAGGGGTAGGGTCCACACCCTACTGCCCACCTATACAGGTAAACACGATTGCCTTCACCACCTCCTCCTAAACCTATAAATGCCTCATCGTATTTATATTCACTACATTGCACGAGACGCCTCTAAAGCCATACACCCAAATCCTTCCCTTCCCAATGCATATTTGAGGTAGATTTAAAATATTGTTTTCACTTTCCGTTACAGATCTTATTTTAAAGCTGAAATTACCATTTCTTTTCATTTACGTTTGTGTTTATGTTACAAAGCTGTCGGTTCTTTTGGTTATGTTTTCGTTGCGTGCGGCTTATTTACTGTATTTTTGTTGCATGCTTTCATTATTTTCGTTATTTTCTTTTCTCTTTTCGTTAGTTTCGCTGTTCTTTGCCTATCATTTTTTTATTATTTTCTTTCCGAAAAGCTCTAATGGAGACCCGAAAAGAGGTCGAAAGCTTAATTGGCATTAAAGGAGAGTGAACAAATTCTCATTCGTCCGCAGCCCCTTCTGAAGCATATTCACGTAATACATACCAAAATGCAATAGTACTACCTCTGCCTTTAAATGGAGATAAGAAATAAATATAGAATTCATTGAAAATCTGCAAGAAAAAGTTATCTTCATAAAGAGGGAAGATATTCCATTTATTTATGACTAGATTCGCTTTCACCTTGTTGGCAATACTGAGTAGCAATGTAGTATTGTGATGAAAATATCAGGTTCAGTTTCACCAATTCACTAATACCGTACGATCACGATCTTATTCCATACAATGTGAAAGCAATACTGTACAAATATTAATACTACATTATCCACTAATTCTATTGAAGGTCAAGTCCACCCCAGAAAAATCATGATTTGAATCAATATAGAAAGATTAAACTAGCATAACGCTGAAAATTTCATGAAAATCGGATGTAAAATAAGAAAGTTATGGCATTTTACAGTTTCGCTTATTTTTCACAAAACAGTTATGCACAACTCGGTGGTATGCAAATGAGAGAGTCGATGATGTCCCTCACTCACTATTTCTTTTGTTTTTTATTTTTTGAATTATAAAATAATTCAGTTTCTACAGATTTGACAAAAAAAGATCCACTTGACTGAATTACTATTTTTTTAAATCAAAGATCTAAACAATAGTATTGCACCACGTGCTTAAGATATTCCATTTGGATACATTAGATCATTACATAAAAAATAATTTCACCCGTGTATCAGATATATTCCATAGGTACGATACTAGAAAATGTAATTTTAAATTTGTCAAAAGCAAACATGAAGGTCATATGGGGAACACTTATTTTAATGGCATCCAATTTTGGAATGCTCTTCCTAATCAATTAAAAGCTATTTCAAATTTTGCTCACTTTAAGAGTGTATTAAACATGTTAAAGAAGCACCTAAAATGGAATCTACTCGAGAACAGTATTACCAGTACATTATCACACATGTACAGTTGGTTTCTCGTATTGTAGATAATGTAGGGTATGTTAAAACATAAATCTTGTTTCGTATAAGGTAGATTATTGTTTGCTTCGGGTTTTGGCAATTTATTTGATTGATGGATATGTCTTTCTTAAGATGTTCCAGACTACTTGTCGTAGTTTATACATTTTGTTGTTACAATATATTAATGTTTTATACTAACAATAGGACCCCAATGGAAATAAGCCTTTCGGCTTTCATGGGTTATTCTGTTAAGGTATTGTTTTCTCTTATTGTATCTCATATTACCTGTGATATTCCTGACGAATGAAATCAATCAATCAAACAATGGTATGATTCACATGTTCGGGGAGGAATAAAACTTTGTTTCATATGACAATGAGGAGAAAATTTAGATATTTCATATTTCATGTAATGAAATACAAAAGAAATAATGAGTGATGTCATCGGCCCCCTCATTTGCATACCGACCAGGATGTGCACATAACTGTTTTGTGAAATTAAGCCCCTTAAGCGAAACTTCAAAATGTCATAGTTTCCTTATTTTACTTCTGATTTTGATGAAATTTCCGTGTTGTAACATGAATTTTTCTCTTTTTATTCAATTTCATTTTTTCTTGAGGTGGACATGTCCTTTAAGCAATGTAAGTTTTAAAGCATTGCAAAAAAATCACTCGATCAACCCATCATCTTGATTGAAGCAAACTTGCTTCCTGGCCAGAATGACCCTTTAAACCAAAAAAATATTTGTTTTTCTTGTTTTGGCCAATATATTTTTCTTTTAAGTAGAGACGAATGTCACTGACCAAGATTTGACACTGAAATGAGGGAAACGATGGGATAGAATAATCCTGCAATGGTCAGATGGCAGTTTGATTTTGTACAGTGTCATCCAAAGTAAAAAAGGATCCAGAAACCATATCCTGAATATCTTCGAGTTTCATTATTTCATGCTCATTAAAATAATGATAATATTATACGTTTACATTTAGATCATCCCGACAAATGGCTTAACATATATACAACTTATAGGGAATAAAATTTGTACTTACGCGAAAGTGAACTCTGACCCCGATGCCGGGTTAGACCAGAAAAAGGGAACAGAAAATGTGACCATCCAGACGTCTCCTCCACCGCAATCAAAGTAAGGTTTGGTCCAGTAGCCATCGGTGATATCAACAAAGTGCATATTGTCCAGAACGGGAACCTGTGATTGTGATGGTAGAGGAAGATCCTCGCTCACATTGGATTGAATATCAGCAGCAGTTGCGTTCCTGATTCGAGTAGTAGGTGTGTCTGTGACCAAAGCATCCTTGGTGATATATTTCAGTGGATCTGTCTTGTCTGTGGTGCCATTGTGTAGTCCTATCTGTGTGGCTACCTGACTTCCCAGAGTTGACAATTCTGTGGCGCTAAGATAATACGAATGTGTTGAAAGAGCGTAGGGTGAGGAGAACTCTTCAGAAGTTATGGCTACCCCAGGAGTGGGAGTGGGATTGACAAGGGAACCCATCGTATTCTCTAAAGAGGAGCTCCCGGTGCATCGTTCGCATGGAATGTCTGACTCGGGCGAGCTAAACACAAACTCATTATCCTGAAAAGTTGAGCTTGTTGTTACTGCAGACGACAAGCCAAAGGTGTAGTTTCTGAAGGACTTAAAAGGGATGTGGAACCAATCTGTTTCTTCCATGGTGTAATTATATCCGATTGAGAGATCCTTGGCAGTGATTGCATCACATGGATCGGGAGCCCGGAATGCATATGGGCAGAAAAGGGCATAGTCGCGATAAAAACTCGTCTTGAACGCGATAGCTGACCCAAAGACATCTTCATGATTCTGGACGTTCCCAAGGACCAGTGAGTAAAGAAGATTCTCGTCTTCGGGATGGATACCACGGATGTGGTTGCCTGTCCTCGAGAAGGTCGTCAAGAGATTTGCAGTATTGACTGCCACGTTGGCCTGCATAGTCCAACGGTCTTGGTTGTACTGAAGATCGAGGGACGGTCCGAACGAGCAGTTATCTTTCTGCCTCGCTATCTCTTCAACATATTCTAGAGCTTTGGTGACCGGATCCACATCGGACGACACGATGTCCTCCAATGGAAAGACGATGGGTAACCGCGAACCAAACACCAATGCAAACGACACCCAGAACATGTACATAGTATCGACTTAAATGAAGACAACATGATCAAAAAATATAAATCCAGGTGGCATCTAATTTTAAGTTTTAAACATATTACTGCAAAGGACATGCATCCCCGTCGACCTGCTCAGTATGCTGTTCCGCGAAGCGTCTGGTGATTGCCATCAGGTAAATAACGACCTGAAGTGAGCATCCGCGCAGAAAAAACAGCATCTCCCGCTCCCTCCCCATCATGCCAACCAGTGGCGTAGCTACGGGGGGGCATGGGGGGGCACGTGCCCCCCCTGAGATTTGGTGTGCCCCCCAGGTGCCCCCCCCCCCCAGAAAAAATTGGAAGAGCAAAAAAAAAAAGAAAAGAAAAGAGGGAGAAAGAAAAAAGGAAAAGAAGAAGAAAGACAGAAGAAAAAAGAAGAGGAATATAAGAGGAGGAAGACGAGTGAATGAAATAATGTAAGGGGAAGACTTGCAATAAAAAAAAATCTTTTCATGTTTTACTATATAAAATTTTTGCTGGCGCTTCGCGCCATAATTGCCTGTTCGATGGGATTCATATCTTGCTCAATGGGCTGATGTGGAGCAAGTTGCAAAACATATTTTAGCTCGGACATCGAGCTTTCATTATTTTTTTTTATTTACAAATTTAAGTGCTCTGTAAAATGTCCGTTTTATGGTCTACATATCAGCATTTTAAGCTCACGCTGCGTGGTCACATTGTTTGATTTGCCAAGTTCATATTGTCTACGTGTATTCCATAATGTTCCATTAAACAAATGTATTCAGAATGCCCAGATTTTAGGTCTAAATATAAAACATGCGCAATAGCCTGCATGTTCTTTATTTAAAATGTACTTAAATTATCCAGTTTCACATCAGAATATCAATAATTTTCTGCTCACGCTTCATGATCGCATTATTAATGATACCCAATTGACTATATCCTATTTATGACTTACAAAATATGAATAGGGTGTTCCGCTTTTAGGTCTAAAATCTCAATTTTCTTTCTCTCGCGCTTCGCGCTCGTATCAATTGTTTAGTTACATACCTATCCCATTAATTAATACAAAAAAGTGCTTAGAACGACCTTTTTTTAGGTCGGAATGTCAAAAAAATTTGCTCGCGCTTCGCGCTCGCATTATTGAAATATATACCGTCTTCGTGGGTAACTGTAAGCAGTCCTTAACAGGTCCCTTTTCGATAATGCTAGAACAGTTGATAAAAGTTTCTGTTCGCGCTTGGGGGTAAATACGAATCTTGTTCAGGATCACACATAATATTGCCCAGAAAATTAAATTTTCTGGAAAAAATACATTAAAGTAAAAAAAAAAATCGCTCGCGCTTCGCGCTCGCACTTTTTATAAGGCTTATGAGATTATTTTATGTTTACGTTGTTTTATAACAATAAAACTAAGAAGTGACTGATATAGGTGAAGATAATTTGGGCCCCATCCCCTATTGGCGAAAGTCGGATCCGCCCTTGTGGACACATACACACACACCGGAAAATGGCCGGTGCCCCCCCCTGAAAAAGCAATGACCCCCCAGTGCCCCCCCGGGAAAAAAATCCTAGCTACGCTACTGATGCCAACATTGAACAATAACGGATTTTGTGAGAGGGAAGTTGAATCCTCTGAGAGTTCGATGAATGCGGTACCCCTGCTCCAATTTACCCGTAATGTCCGTCGAGATCACAATGCATTATCATGATTACTTTCTAATTAAGACAATATGTTACCTCGTATATTGCTGTCATCTGACCAATCACAAGCAACCCTTGTGACCATCTAATCATTACATCTCCTTCTCAGTCGTCTTCACAGTGATCTAGCATGTCTAATCAAATTGTTTACAAGAATCCGATCAGATGATGCTTGGTGTGTTTTCAGGGTGAATGAATACTCATCTCATGAGTCGGTCTATAAAAACAAAATATTATAGGTGAAAGCACTGATCAGAGGTCCGAAATTATTCATATACCATGTTCGCGGTGGTTTAACATGAGTTTGTATTCTTAGTGCGTATATACATTATCAAGGTGCAACATGTACATGAGACCGGCAAGAGACTCGTAGGGACGATGGAGAAAAAAATCAAATGAAGCTGAGTGGTACGGCGTCAAAATGAATTAGTTAAGGAATTAGAGGAAGCTAAATAAAATCAAGAGATGATAGAATTGTCATGATTATGCACGTTGTATGCGTTATATGAAGAGGAGGAGGAAGAGGAGAAAAGGTGAAAGGATATTTATAAGGAGGATATGAAGTATAGTACACTGTTAAAAACTCTAGTCACTTTTGACTAGACACTCGTCAAATTTGACTACATATTGGGGTAAAATATGCTCTTACTAGAATCTAGTCATTTTCACTACATTAATCTAGTCAACAGGAATGACTAGAGAGACTTGTAAAAAAATGGCTAGAAATATCTAGCCGTTTTTCACAAGAAACTGGTCAAGTTCGCTAGTAGAATGTGATCTGACAATAGCACTAGTTGTTTTTGACATGGTCAGTCTAGTCAAAAAGTACTACATTTTTATTACATTTTATTGCACATCATCGTAATTAATTCCAAATATAGATTCAAAAAAGTGCATTAAAAGGATTTTACTAAAACTTTTAGTAAGTTCTATCACAAATTCGCAATATGACCGTGTATATTTGTGTCGCCTGACAAGTGTGTGCTCCCCATAGAGTTTGGTGCTCCCTTTTTCAAGCAGCAAAATCAGGTCACAAGTTACCTGCATGTGCCATCTTCATTATTACATCAAGAAAACAGACAGCAGACAGGGAAATAGAAAAAATTACTTTGGAAAGATTTATTCAATTACTGAAAAGTTATATTCGTACAGTTGCAAGAACATGATGAACATTAAAATGAAAATAAAATACATGTTGTACAACAACTGAAAATGGAATTTTCTTTTTAATTAAACGGAAATTGTGTCACTCTTGTCTAGGACCAGAAATTCGCATAAATTCGTTCCAAAAAAAAATTATCTCTAAAATTCTAAATAAGTACCCGTCACTTCCATTACCATAAATAGAATACAATGCCATTGCACAATGGTAAGATTGATTGATATATTGATTGACTGATTGATTGATTGATTGATTAATTGATTGATTGAGTTTATTCGTCATGAATATCACAGGCGATATGACATGTATGAGATACAATGAATCTAAAAAATACTTTGGCAGGATAGCTTATGAAAGCCGAAAGGCATATTTCCAATGGGGGTCCTATTGATAGTACAAAACAACAAAATGTATAAACTACGACAAGTACTGGAACAAAGTAAAAAAAGATATATCCATCAATCAAATAGTTTTCACAAAACTTGAAACAAGCAATAATCTACCTTACATGAAACAAGAATATATTTTAACATACCCTACATTACTTACAATTGTAGAAACCAACTGTACAAAATGTGTGCTTTTTACTGGTATTACTGTTCTCGAGTAGATTCTAGTTTTAGGTGCCTCTTTAATGCACTCGTAAAAGTTGAGGAAATTTTTATCAGCTTTAACTTGATTACGAAGAACATTCCGAAATTGGATGCCATTGAAATGAAAAATGTTCCCTATATGACGTTTTGGTAATACAAAATTAAAATTACTATTTTTAGGGCATCCCCACTGGCGATTCTCTCTCTAGGATAAAGCGTGTCGGTTGTCAAGGTTTTCAGGGATGTTAATAATAACAATATTAATAATAATGATAATAATAACATTGATAATAATAATAATAATAATGCTCAATTCTTGTATAGCGCATCACACATACCATAGCATGTCCCTATGCGCTTAAAGAAGAAATAGTGAAAATAATGATAATAATAGTTCATGGCATGACAGCGTAGACGAACATGGAGCACAAATCTGACAAAAATCTGATGCTATAGCGTTGTGTGTTTGATTTGATTTTGATTTGATTTATTTTATTTCCACATTTCAAAACAAAAACAAAGTATATACAAGTATAATAATTTTTTTCAATATTACATAATAGGCAAATATTTTTTCAAACATATTGAATAATGTACATAAATCATTATAAAATATCAAATTCATTTGAATGAAATCCTTAATAAAAACATGTTGAAAAAAAGTGTAAGCATTGATCATTCTAAGCAATGTTTGTGATCCTGAACAAGATGCGTATGTAACTGAAAGAAACTACTGAATAATTACTGCGAGCGCGAAACGCGAGCAGAAAATCTTTGTCACTGGAAAAAACCCTTTCCGTTACAGTTGGTCTGTCATGGAAAATCAAGGTACTTTTTTGTAATCATGAACAAGATAGGTATTTTTATTTATTTATTTATTTATTTATTTATTAGAACATATTTAATCAGGTACAAAAGATCAGTATAAAACTGTTTTTCATCAATGACCTGATGAAAACATAAAGAATAACATAAATCATCACATCATACATGAAAATATAGTCAAAATCTAAATCAAAGATAACAATACTTAGTAACATAAATAAACAAATATTGTTACTTAGATGGTAATATTAATCAAACTAAAATATTTTGAATTATTAAAAGGAACAGTAACTAATTTTAATACTACTAATTGTATAATTTATTCGCTGATAAAAACAATGAACAATGAAATAATCCTGGCACAATAGAAAATCGAGTGAAAAATCAATTGATGCGAGCACGAAGTGTGAGCGGGAAAATGACAGTTAGACCTGAAAATGGGACACTATTAATGTTTTGGAAATCATGAAAAAGGATGGGTAACTGGGTATCTTCCTACATTAAAGGTCAAGTCCACCTCAGAAAAATGTTGATTTAAATCAATAGAGAAAAATCAGACAAGCACAATGCTGAAAATTTCATCAAAATCGGATGTAAAATAAGAAAGTTACGACATTTTAAAGTTTCGCTTATTTTTGACAAAATAGTTAAATGAACGAGCCAGTTACATGCCAGTTACTAAGGCATTATATTTGGCATTTGGTGGGATATTAAAACCGGAGTAGGGCCCAAAGTTGTACCCAAATGTAGCATAGGATGCGAGAAAGGAAACCCTAATGCAACCTGTTTGTATATCAGAAGTCTATTTCTGCCCCTCCCCCTACGGAAAAACACATTACTTTCAATTTTCCGGAAAAAGTTTTCAGTTAACCATCCTTTTTCACATTAGACATCAAGTTTTCAGAATTTCTTTTGGGAAGGCCACTTTTCAGTAACTTCAAAACGCAGTATTTGCACTAAACTTTGGGGTATTCCTTTATCGTCAAGTATTCCTTTATCGTCAATTGTAGATTATGTATGTGTCTATTTCAGACCCCAAGAAATCCTCACAAAAGTTGTTGTATTATGGAATAATAGCTGAGATACATGGAGGGCACCCTCTACCAACAAGTACACATTCTGTGGTAATTTTAACAGAGGGCATGATTTATAGAGGGTGCACTGCTCTTCATTGCCCAAGTGCTTCTAAGCTATAGCAAATACACAAAAATCTATTAAGTACAAACTCAAAAGTTATAAATGATAGCCACAGCAACTCGGGAAACTTGTTAATTTACTGACTTTACACAAATGTTTTGAGTATTTTTCAAAAACAATTTTGGGGGACTTTATCACATAGGGCGCCCTTGTTAGTAGAGCCATTCGTTTTTCTATGCTATTATTTTTCCCCTTAACTTATACATTAATTCATTATTTCATTGTAATGAAAACTGAAATGGAATTCTCTTTTCTTCTGTAGATACTGCGTTTTTCCATGGGGAAACCGTGCATTCGGTTCGACGTTCCGCCAAAGTACCTACATTTTCTTCCATAATTATCTCAAAAACAACAACAGTATTTGTTATTTGGGGCTTGAAATAGGCACATATTATATGCTCTTCAATTTCATAACAGAATACTGAGAAATAATATAGTTTTGAGCGACTATGAAAAAAGCCCCCATAAAATGCTGAGTTTTTGAACTTGTGAAAATGTAGATATTATGTTTTTCCATTGGGCATGTTGGGAGTAGATTTTATTTCCAACATGTTTTTAGAATAATGTTTATCTTGGAACTTATGTTTAATCAGTTCATTCTATTTACAATGTTCAAAGGTCGGAAATTATGTTCCCAATTATCAATATTACATTTTGTCATGTTTGTTTGAAATGTCAGTTGTTATTTTCATGTAGCTCTGTTCTATTCACAAGCAATCGTTCTTAAAGATATTAACACAACTCGTCCGTTTGTATTTTGCTCTTACTTAACCAAAATGGCCGATTCCAAACAAACCCCGGTTAAAATAATCGCTTGGGTCTTGCCAAGGACCATCTCCACAGCTCTATGCAAGTGTTTAAAGGTAAATGCTAGTTTTGGTAACGATATCAAAATGAGTTCGTACAGAATCCAATGAAATGACCACTAAAGTGTCTGTTTGTATAAATAAAACGCATGTGCCAAAGGATTCTGGAAGAAATTGTGTAATTGCTGAGAAATCAGCAAATAAGCACGGGATTCGGGTAGGGCGTCGTGCCCGACGCCCTAAGCAATAATTATACATTGTCCCACGTGCGCTTATCTGTGTTGGGGATTTTCGGTGTGAACATTTTTCAGCGTAGATTTCAAGATTTCACAAAGTCCAGTTAATATAACTGTACCAGATCTAGATCCTCGATGATATACTGGCAATTAAGTCTTGTTTTACAGACTTTCTCATGAAATCAGTGTTAACTGCAACTACTGGAATTTCTCTTTAAGTGGCGTTGAAGGAATAGAAATATGGTTTGAGCGGTTTACACGAGCGTACAGCGTGAAGAATGAGTACGAGAATCGGACGGGTGATAAAATGCCCCTGGAATATGAGGGTAATGAAGAGAAAGTACGGGAAGCTACCAAGTTGTTTGGGGGTCTCAGTGGAACTGACTTAGTCCCAGAACGAGTGGTGTAAGTACAAAAAAGATCTTAATTATATTTCTCATTTTTGTAGTTTTCAAAGCAGCTTTGACAGCTCATGTTCTTGGTCAATATGATTGTATATATGATTGTATATCCCTTTTATTATTTTTTGGAGGGAGCAGCACAGGTTCAATTCATTACATTTCAGATAAAACATTATCTTCTGCCAAATATAATTTTTAGTATGAATTATACAAAATCTTTACTTTTAAAAACATAAATATATAACATTATTTATTTTCAATTGTGCTAGATATTCTTCTAGTCAAAATGTCAACATTCTGTGTAAAAAAAATAATGAGTTTCAAAAGCATTTTAAAATGTTGGAATCCCCTTTATCGTTTTATCATTAAGGCAAACTAAATTTAAATCAGGCATGAAATGCCGAAGAAGAGCCATTTTGATTTTGTGGACTGACGAAAGAGGACGGATATTACGCCAAAGCAAGTTAATTCGGCCCTACAATAAGAAATAGGATGAGGAATAAAGGGAAAAGACAAAATACTATGAAGAATATGAACATGAGAAAGAAGGGGATTAGAGCAGAACGGGGGGGGGGGGGGAGTGTTGATTTACTGGGAGATGAAGACAGAATTTATTGTAATGTAAACTATTAATATTAACATGCATTTTAATATTAATATTTCGTTATTCTTGTTTTAGATACGATAACGTGAAGAAGGACATTGAACGGTCCAGTAGCAAGTACATATTTGCCAAAGAAGGGTATTTCGTTTTTGAAGACGAGGCAACTCGACCGTACCTACCTTCCGGATTCAAACACGTGTTCTTCATTCGGGATCCTTACAGATTGTACACTTCCTACAGAATAGCCATGTACAAACACCTTACCAACGTTGGTATCCGAACGGGTGATCCGGACGACGAAGAGGCATTCGACATTGAATACGATGACCCAATCGGGAAGGCAAACAATTTTTACAGCGGAACCTTAGAATTCTTTAAATACGTTCGTGAAAATCTGGACCCAGACCCAATCGTCATCAACACAAACGATTTGTTGGCCGACCCTGCGAAGGTGATGAAGAAGTTCTGTCACCTGACTGGTCTTCCTTACAGTGATTCACTACTGCATTGGGATGCCTCTCCGGATATCACCAAGACCTGGAAGACAGCGAGCGACGACATCATCAAGTTGTCCGTTGCCTTCTTTGAAACGGCAGTCTTCTCAGACGGGTTTCTCCCGCTAAAACCAACCGTTCCAGTAGAAAAGATGCCACGGGATGTTATCAGACTAGCTAAGCAAGCTATGCCCTACTACGAAGAACTGAATAAGATGAAAATATGAATGAAAAATCGAAACTTTCATCGACTGATAGAATGGCGAAAAGTTGTAGAAAGAATGTATTTTTATGTAATGAATAAACAAACCCCTATTCAAAGAATTGAATGATATTAAATGCACGCTATAATGTTTTAAATAGGAATGGGTTACAAAAACAATAAAAATGGTAGGCTTTTTTCGATGGAAAAGAAAAACATCGCACAGATTGCAGTTTAAATTGATATTTTTATTTAAGTAAAACCCCAAGGGTCATTAGCTGTATTAGGTGACTGCTTTGATGTTGTCCCCGTGTAGTCTTATAAGCCGCAATAGTTAAAATGACATTCAAAATAGCATGAATGAAAAAGATATCTGTACACAGTGCAGTGGCGTAGACAGGTCCTTAGACCTGGGGGGGATGATCCCTCCTAGCTGGGTCATATTTTATATATATATATATATATATATATATATATATATATATATATATATATATATATATTATATATATGTATATATACATACATATATATATATATATATATGTATATATACATACATATATATATATATATATATATATATATATATATATAATTAATATATAAAAATAAAGAATGAAGGAGATAACGTATACTCGATAAAAACAAAATATCATGGGCCAAAGCAGACGAGTTAAAGATAACAAAATAACACGATCTGCCTCATGGATTATCTCGTGTGTCTTTTAATCACTTTGCTTTCAGCAATAAACAGGGCATCCAGTAATAAACAAACTTCCTTGCACATTTTTCATGGCAGTAATCTTTTGTTTGATTAATGACAATGAGTAAAGATGATCATAAGAGAAATGTCATTTGTCGGATGTCTAGTTATCATCTTGGTCATAACAGTCCTGCTAAACATGATCTAGAATAACTAGTATTCCTTATTTTACTAGTATAGTAGTATACTCTTTTAAAAGTAGCGATATTGTTAATGATCAAACGAATGAATCAACAACTAAAGGAATAAACAAATAAACAGCCAAATAACTGAAAAAATATCAATTACAATTATAGTAATAGGGGTAAAATAAAAAAAGCTCAACATTATATTTCTTATCCACGTGCAGATATGCGGACACTAAAATGATAAGCACACTCTGTTTAAAATTACCATGATTACAAAGGCTTGATTGAAATAAGTATGGAAATAAAATAAACCTCACCGGGTTGTCGGAAGTAAACTGTATAGATAGTAACTTGTTATAATTTCGATTCATTTCTTATTATGTACCTTGTTATGATGATTATGATAAAAACATAGGTAAGGAAATGTAACAGTTTATAACCTTCAAACCTAGAAGACTGCGCACGTACAGAAATCACTGGTATAAGTAATTCCAAAATACATTGCGCCAAAAATATTGAGTGAAAAAAACCTCGGATATCACTGGAGGCCATCCAAAATTTGCACTTTCATTCCAAAATCATTCATTTACTAATTCGCTTCTTAGAGACTGAAAATTTTCACCTTTCCTTTGCAAAGTAGGGGTTGTGGACATGGTCAGCAGGGAAAAGGGTCAGTGTATGTGTATAGGTAATTTCTTATTAATTCGTTTGAAGAGTGTCATATCAGGGAGGGGAGCTTAAGATAACACCCTTCCTGGTACGACTATCACAACAACTACATCAACAATACAAAACAGAAAAGAGACGAAAATAGAGACAAAATTTGTAAAGTTACCTTAACACTTCTTTTAATACGCAAAGAGCGCCCCCATGCGCTGACAAATATCGCACATGTACATGACATACCTCCCCCCTTAAAAGAAGAAAGTTATAGCAATTTAACTTTCCTTCATTTAAAGAAGCATGTTGAAATAATAACACTCAGAAGAACGAGTAATATGAAAACAAACACAATCCATCCAAGTGCATAGTCAAGACGTATCATTATAAACCTTTACAAAAAAGAGATGCAGAAAACTTCAGTCAATAACAAGCTGGTTTTACCTTTGGAATTCTAATATCACATGAAAAAAAACATATGCCAATACAACAAGGTGACTTAACTCTGCAAGACTTTTTTGTCTTTTTATATACATATATATATATATAACCTTTCCATAGCAACATAAAAAATGAAATTAAGTCCTTCAATGCAAGAACTTTGATCCAGCTTCATGTTTACAAATGCAGAACCTGAAGAGAGAAAAAATAAATAAATGAAGAGAACAAGAGTTAGAATATGTAGACTTGTTAGAACAAAATGAATTGTTCCATGTAATTGATATATCGATTTTTTTTTGTCATTAAAAGATAGTTATTAATAAACTATTATAGACATTCATCTCAAAACATTGCTTGACCACCTGGATAATGGAGTAAAAAGAAGAAAATCACTTTTCTTTTAAAATTATTGTTGTTAGTGTTATTTTTTTTTTATTATGTGAATACTAGTTAACGATCGGTTTGCAGCTTTCCGTTTTTTTTTTGTTGTCGTTTTTTTTTTATTATTGTTTTGTTTGTTGTTTCTAAGGAGGTTATCTGGCAATTGACTGTAGATTTGTCTAAACTCTAGAAAGCGCATCCGCAATAACATTGTCATTTCCTTTGATATGAGTCACGTTCAGCCCATAAGGCTGAAGAAACAGACTCCAACGGAACAGTCTCTGATTCTTGTTCCTAAACCTTTCGAGGAAGGTTAGTGGATTGTGATCCGTGAAAACGGTCACATCGGGGCAGCTACTCAAATACACATCAAAGTGTTGAACTGCCAGCACCAGACCTAGGCACTCCTTCTCTACCGTAGAGTATCTTTGCTGGTGTACATCAAGCTTCTTCGAAAAGTAGCTCACAGGTTTCATGAAACCCTCTTCATCCAACTGAAGGAGAACTGCACCAACTCCTACCTCACTTGCATCAGTGGCCAGTAGGAACGGATGCTCAAAGTTAGGAGCCTGCAACACAGGCTTTGAGATCAGAACAGCTTTCAATTTCTGAAAGGCAATCTCACAGGGTTTGGTCCAATCAAACTTAGTCCCCTTCTTGAGAAGATCTGTAAGAGGAACAACAATGTCACTGAAATTAGGAACAAACTTGCGGTAAAATCCACACATGCCCAGAAACCTCATCACCTCCTTCTTTGTGGAAGGGGCAGGGAAATCCACAATAGCTTGGACCTTTGCCTCTCGTGGGGCAACGCATCCATGCCCTACTACATGACCCAAGTAAGTAACTGTCGCCTGCGCAAATTCACACTTTGACAAATTCACAACAAGTCCTGCCTTGGTCAATCTGACAAACACATCTCTCAAGCAAGTTAGATGATCTGACCAGGTATCACTAACTACTAGAATATCATCAAGATATACTACAACATTGTCAAGTCCTGCGATTACACAATTCATGAGCCGTTGAAATGTTGCTGGAGCATTCCGCATGCCAAAGGGCATAACCCGACACTGGAATAACCCCTGCGGGGTAACAAATGCAGAGATTTCCCTTGCCCTCTCTGTTAATGGCACCTGCCAATAACCTTTCATCAGATCCAGCTTTGTGATATACCTTGCATTGCCAATCTGATCAATGCAATCCTCAATACGAGGTAGCGGAAACGAGTCAGGTTTTGTTACAGCATTAACTTTCCTGTAGTCAATGCAAAAACGCTGACTCCCATCTGGTTTTGGAACAAGAACTACAGGTGAGCTCCAACAGCTCTGACTAGGCTCAATGACACCACATGCAAGCATATACTCAAGTTCCTTCCGCACCTGGCTCTTCTTTCTTGGATTCAAACGGTAGGGATGTTGTTTAATAGGCAGATGATCGCCTACATCAACATCATGAATAGCCTCTCCGGTATATCCCAACTTATCTCCACATACTTCAGGGTAATCAAGAAGTATTTGTACTACATCCTGCTGTTCAAAATCTGATAGATGACCCAATATCTTTGAGGGATTAGCCATCACATGTGAATTATTCACCTTTCCAGACATCCCTTCACCAATCTCCGCTTCCACTGGGATTTCAAGTTCTCCAGGAATATGTTCTGCTGCCTTTTCACAAACAACAGCAACTGTCGCCACCTCGTCACGATCATAATACTTCTTCAGCATATTAATGTGGCAAACCCTCTTTGTTTTTCTCCTGTCTGGAGTACTCACAAGATAGGTTTCCTTACCCAAGTTCTTCTCTACCACATAAGGCCCACTGAACTTAGCTCTGAGAGGTTCACCCTGGATGGGCAGTAACACAAGGACTTTGCTACCAGGCTCAAATGAGCGAGGTTCTGCCTTCTTATCTGCACGGGCCTTCATTACACCTTGAGACGACCTCAAATGTTCCCCCGCGAGTTCACACGCCCTCAAGAGTCTTTCACGAAATTGTGACACATAATCAAGCACATTCCCACTCTCCACCTCAGACTCTGACAACATGTGCTCCTTCACTACCTTGAGAGGACCTCTTGGCTCATGGCCAAACACAAGCTCAAATGGGGTGAATCCTGTAGATTCATTAGGAGTATCACGAGAAGCAAATAAGAGGAAAGGAATACCCTTTTCCCAGTCTCCAGTGTTCTCAGAGCAATAAGACTTGATCATTGTCTTTAAGGTCTGATGGTATCTCTCAAGGGCACCCTGCGACTGTGGGTGGTAAGGTGATGAGTTCACCTGCTTGATTCCTAATTGATGCATCACTTCCTGGAATACACTAGATGTGAAATTAGAACCCCTATCCGACTGGATGTCTTGAGGGAGTCCATAGCGTGTGAAAAACACCAAGAGGGCATCAATAACTGTCTTAGCCTTAATGTTCCTCAATGGAAAAGCTTCTGGAAAACGTGTGGTTGAATCCATGACAGTAAGCAAGTACTGATAACCTGCCTTGGTTTTTGGCAATGGGCCAACACAATCTATCAATACACGGCTAAATTGTTCAGGAAAAACAGGAATTGGAATAAGTGGGGCTGGCTTGATGTGATGTTGTGGCTTGCCCACCACCTGACAGACATGACATGACTTACAATACTCAGACACACACTTCCTAAGCCCAGGCCAGTAGAAATGGGCCCTAATCCTGGCCACTGTCTTCCTCACACCTAGGTGTCCAGCAAGGGGAATATCATGAGCTAACCTTAGAATCTCTGCTCGATACTGGGGCGGGACAACAACCTGATCCACGGCCACCCAATCTTCATCAGCTGGGCGACCAGGAGGACACCATTTCCGCATCAACACACCAGACTTAATGTAATAACACTGTGAGACCTTCTCTGCCTCTCCTGCTGTCAGAGCAACATGATACAAACCTTTCAAGTCCGCAGCTGACTGTTGGGCTGCAATCAAGGCAGGCTGGCTGAAAATAGTCCTATCATCACCAGACTGACTATTCATACTCTCACTCAGATCTCTAAAAACTGTATCCCCTAAATCTATGTCACCACCATGTTCAACCTCTCTCTCATCTCGCCCTGCCATAGCCTGTGCCCTGGTAACCGCACAAGATGGAAAAATACCCGGGATAGCTGTTTTCAAAGCCTCTGTCTTGGAATCCACTACCGCACGTCACTCAAAACAGTAGATGGCTGCACCTTACCTCCAGCCAAATCATTGCCAAGCAGCATTGTGATTCCCTTCATAGGCAATCGAGAAACAATGCCAACTGTCACTCTCCCAGAAACCAGCCCACTACAAAGTTCTACATCATACAGAGGAACAGATTTGAAACCTTCATTCACATCTTGGATCAGAGTTCTCATGCCCGTGAAACAAGATTCCAAGGATGACTCATCAGCAATTAATAACGTCTGAACAGAGCCAGTATCTCTCAAAATCACAACAGGAAATTCTTCACCATCAACAGTGAACTTCACCGTGCCATCAGAAATAAATTCCTTGTATCCTTCATCCACCCCATCATGAAACTTGTGCTTCACCCCATCAACACACACAGGGTCTCCCACACAAACCGTAGCCGGCCGAACAAAACCGCTGGCCTGGACTTTATTCTGACCAGTATTCTTGTCCTTTAGTTTCTGACAGTGAGAAATAAGGTGCCCATCCTTCTTACAGTATGCACAAAACAACCTGCCCTCAGGTCTAACACCATTAGACTGGCTACCACCACTCAACTTACTCTTTGGTGACTTTGACCTCTCCACGTCCTTATGTAACGTCTCGGACCTACTCCAACCAAAACCACTCGCTAACGGACTAGGAGGTTGAAGCTGCGACGCGCTACTTCTATGTGACAATTCATACCCATCTGCCAACATTGCTGCATTTCTGACACTAACAACAGCATGATCATTCATGTATGTTTTAACATCACGGGACATGCATCTTGTGAACTCATCAATTAAAACAACCTCACGCAGTGATTCATATGTCATCTCAATTCTCAGAGACCGGATCCATCTATCAAATGCAACCTCTTTGCGACGTGCAAACTCAACACAAGTCTCTGCAGGATCCCTCTTGAGATCACGAAACATCTGACGGTATGCCTCTGGGACTAGCTCAAATGCCTGAAGGATGGCATCTTTCATTTTCCAATAATCAAAAGCATGATCATAGCTCAATGCAGACACGACAGACTGTGCCTTGCCTGAAATGACTTGCTGAATGAGCAAAGCCCAGTCACTTTCAGGCCATTCCATTTTCCTAGCCACCCTCTCAAACAAAAGAAAGAACGAGTCTAAATCAGTCTCATCATACTGTGGAATAAGCTTTACCCTGGCAGAGAACCCAGCTTCCATCGACCTTTTCTCTCTCTCACCCAACTGCCCACTCTGAGACACCATTTCACTATGACGCATCATCTCAAACTCCAGTCGCTTCCTTTCCATTTCCCTCTCATGCTCAGCAGCTCTCAGCCTATCTCTTCTTTCTTCTAGTTCAATCTGAGCCAGTGCAAGCCGTACCCCATCACTGTCAAGTTTAGTTCTGTCATCACAATCATCAGAATCACCACTCACACTTTCAGGCATCAATTCCGCACGGGCCGCAATAGCAGAAAATAGCTCTGCCTTAGTCTTCAAACCCGAAAGATCTAGCAACATTTTTCGTCCAACCGCTATCAGATCATCTTTACGCAGCTGACGCAAGCGAACGAGTGTAAGGTCTTCCTCCAAAAATGTATCTGCGTTAAACTGTGCCATATTTCTCTATCAAGTAAAGTGACAGAAGGAATATAAACAAAAAGAAAGAAGATCCAGCAATATTTAGGAGACCTTTTACACTGTCTAAAAAAAAAAAAATCATGAAAATGTCATGTGATGAAGTTTCTAAACCAAAACTAGCTTAGGCCAAGTATGATCCAGTCTAACAAGAAAAAAAAAGTCACACCAAAAACTCCTCTAGAATGGCATAGGACCTGATTAAAGAAGGATAGGTCTAAATCATTGAAGTAGACAACGTTACGAATTGAAGACTATTCAGTTGCCGGCCAAACTTATCCAGGCAATGAACAGACTTACAGAGCAGTATCGCAACGAAAAAATGTCCTAGAAGAAAGTGCGGAAAAAATGCACAATAAAAATATCAAATAGCACCAGCCAACGACTGCAGTACAAGCTATTTAATAAATAGACCTAAATCCTAAAATCAAGATCATAACGCCTACGCTACGTAACTACATGTACGCATGCACAGAGCTCAGACGTAGCCCATATAGAGACTGGGAGGCAAAAGCCATAGCAAAGCAGAGAGAAAAACCCGACATCAAATTAGATACGTGGGACAACCACAAAAAACCAACGCGAGATCGGACACAACCCGAGCAAGAAAATGGCTTGGAAAATCATATTTCGGACAAGCCCCCATATGTCATATCAGGGAGGGGAGCTTAAGATAACACCCTTCCTGGTACGACTATCACAACAACTACATCAACAATACAAAACAGAAAAGAGACGAAAATAGAGACAAAATTTGTAAAGTTACCTTAACACTTCTTTTAATACGCAAAGAGCGCCCCCATGCGCTGACAAATATCGCACATGTACATGACAACAGTGTTAATGTGTTATGAAAGCAATTGCTCTGAAAGGGAGTGATTAAGCGACACTTTCTTAAATCTGTAATGAAATATTTGAACTTATCTCCTTTGCAAATACATAATTATTATAAGGAAATGTACTTGGTGAAACTCTGAATAACGATCCTTAAATGTATATGACGACGCAAGACAGTTGTTATTACTTAAAACTTGCAAGTTGTAAATGCATATAAGATGATTGACTCTGAATAAAAGTCCAATTTTGATCATGTTTGTCATTGCTGTACGTTATGATTATTACTGCTATTATTATTGATTGATTTTAACTAGCATTCATTGCTTTATTACTGTATAGTTTTGCTTCTTCCCCCACAGAAACCTGGGGGATGATTGTACACATCATCCCCCACCTAAAATTCTGGGGGATGCATCCCCCCCATCCCCCCCACTATCTACGCCCCTGACACAGTGTCACTATGGTGTCTGGGCAAAAGCCAATCGACGGAGCTTGTGTGTTTTAATGTGTTCAGGACAAAAATATAGGTCGGAAATAAAACGTTTACCACCCCCTCTCTCTTTGGAACTGCCAATTCCACATTCGCAAAATAATCTTTAAAAATCCTGAACTTTGATGTGCATTCATTTGAATTAAAAAGAACATACATAGGAAAACTTTAAAGATAAATGTACTTTTTACTAAAAAGTACCCCCCGTACTTAGGCTCATCTTCTGGTGACTCTTTCGTAATATGTAGTATCCTATACATGAAATAAAATTAAGATGACTCTTCCGGTCAGAGTGCAAGTTTTATTTTTTTTTGAAAGCGTTATATCACGATTTTCTGGCACATTTTTCCGGAATTCATTTTCAAAACGCATCACAGATATGGGTAACAATACGGACACAACCCCAAATTGTTTAACATGTTTCCAATGTCGCCTGAACTTAATGGTAAACATAAAATATGAAATTTAACAAAAGAATGGAATGGACGTTTGATCTCAGTGTGTAGTATAAAGAAATTTTCAATATCGATCCGATTCAGTATATTAGAAATCCAATTTGATTTGCGTAATATATTGTTTCCTACTGTCATATTTTTTTGTAAAAAAGGAAAAGAGATTCGCAACTCACCATTTCCTTTCTCTCTCCTATCCAGCCTCCATATCCCTTTCATACCCAAATGTATTATTATGTGCGAGTCTACTTTGAACCTCTGAGTGTTTGTGAATAAGGGATATCTCTTCACATAATCTGCTTCTGTTTTGATATTTACATTCACTTGCTGCTGACAACTATATCATATAGCCTATTATGTACTCCTGCGATCATATTGACCTGTTTTTGTTTTTACTGAAAGAAATGAGAAATAGAATTAAAAGAACGAAACCTTAAATCCTGAGTCGTTTGTGATTGTATTTATACAACCATTTTTAACATACATAATAATTCCAGCTTATATGACTGCTAATTATGCTAGTTTGTTCTAAATAATCAAGCTGAAAAATGTCCTTTTCATGCTAACGAATTCAAAGATAATTACTAAAATATATAGACCACTTGGGCATTATATGTGGCATTTGGTGGGTTATAAAGGCCGGAGTAGGGCCCAAAGTTGTACCCAAATGTAGCATAGGTTGCCAGAAAGGAAACCATTATGCAAACCTGTATGTATATCAGAAGTCTTTTTCTGCCAATCCCCCTACGGAAAAACACATTGCTTTCGATTTTTTCAGTTAACCAACCTTTTCACCTAACACATCAAGTTTTCATGATTTTTTTGGGGGAAAGCCACTTTTCAGTAACTGCAAAACGCAGTACTTGCACTGAACTTTGGTTTTCCATGGAAAAACGCAAAAATCTACATTTGCACAAGTTGAAAATATTAAACCTACTATTTCATTTTTTTTTCAAAGCACTCGAAAATAGTTTATTTCTCAAGTATTCCTTTATCGTCAATTGTAGATTATGTATGTGCCTATTTCAGTCCACAAGAAAACTTCATAAAAGTTGTTGTATTATGAAATAATAGCTTAGATACCCGGAGGGCACCCTCTACCAACAAGTACACCTTCTGTGGAAATTTTAACAGAGGGCACGATTTATAGAGGGTTCACTGCTCTGTATTGTCCAAGTGCTTCTAAGCTACAGCAGACACAAAAAATATATTAAATACAAAGTCAAAGGTTATGAAAGATAAACACAGCAACTCGGGAGACTTGTTAATTACTGACTTTACACAAATGTTTTGAGTATTTTTTAAAAACAATTTTGGGAACTTTATCACAGAGGGCGCCCTTGTTAGTAGAGCCATTCGTGTTTCTAAGCTATTATTTTTTCCCTTGACTTACTTCATTATTTCATTGTAATGAAAACTGAAATGGAATTCTCTTTCTTCTGTAGATACTGCGTTTTTCCATGGGAAAACCTTGCTTCGGTTCGACGTTCCCCCAAAGTACCTACATTTTCTTCCATATCTCAAAAACAACAGTATTTGGGGCTTGAAATAGGCATTATTATATGCTCTTCAATTTCATAACAGAATACTGAGAAATAATATATTTTTGAGCGACTATGAAAAAAACCCCATAAAATGCTTAGTTTTTAAACTTGTGAAAATGTAGATATTATGTTTTTCCATTGGGAGTAGATTTTATTTCCAACATGTTTTTAGAATAATGTTTATCTAGGAACTTATGTTTAATCAGTTCATTCTATTTACAATGTTCAAAGGTCGGAAATTATGTTCCCAATTTTCAATATTGAATATTGTAATGTTTGTAGTTCTTTTCTATTCAGAACCAATCCTTCTTAAAGGTATTAACGCAACTCGTCCGTTTGTATTTTGCTCTTACTTGACCAAAATGGCCGATTCCGAACAAACCCCGGTTAAAATAATCGGATGGATCTTGCCAAGAACCATCTCCACGGCTCTATGCAAGTGCTTGAGTGGCATCGACGGAATGGAAATATGGTTTGAACGGTTTTCACGGGCGTACAGTGTGAAGAATGAGTACGAGAAACAGACGGGTGATATAATCCCCTGGAATATGAGGCAATGAAGAGAAGGTACGGGAAGCTACCAAGTTGTTTGGACGTCTAAGTGGAACTGACTTAGTCCCAGAACGAGTGGTGTAAGTAAAAAAGAAGTTAATTATATTCCTCATTGTTGTATCCTCAAAGCAGCTTCGACCTAATTATAGCTTATATTCCTTGGAGGATTGTTTTATCCCTTTTATAATTTTTTTGGAGGGGGCAGCAAAGATTTAATTCTTCATTTCAGATTAAAAAATGATCTTCTTCCAATTTCTTTTCTAACCATCAATCATACAAAATTGTTTGTTTTAAACGCCTAAATATGTGACATTATTTGTGCTTAATTATGCTACATAATTTTCTAGTCAAAATGTCAACACTCTGTGAAGAAGTTATTTAATGAGTTTAAAAGCATTTCTATTTTTCAAATCCCACATATCGTTTTGTCATAAATGCAAACTTAATTTAAATCAGACATAAAACGACTAGGAAGAGCCCTTTTATAATTGTGGACGGACGAAAGAAGACGGACATTACAACACGGCATAAATTCATTCGGCCCTTCAGGTCGGATAAGCTGTTAAAAAAAGGAGAAGAATATTAGCAGAATTTATTGTACTGTGTGTATTAATATTAAAATGCATTCACCAATATTTTGATGTTCTTATTTAGATACGATAACGTAAAGAAGGACATTGAACGGTCCAGTAGCAAGTACATATTTGCCAAGGAAGGGTATGTCGTTTTTGAGGACAAGGCAACTCGACCGTACCTACCAACCGGATTCAAACACGTGTTCTTTATTCGGGATCCTTACAGATTGTACACTTCCTACAGAATGGCCATGTACAAACACCTTACCAATGTTGGTATCCGGACGGTGATCCGGACGACGAAGAGGCATTCGACATGGAACACGACGACCCACTCTTGAAAGCTAGCGAGTTCTACAGCGGAACTTTAGAATTCTTGAAATATGTTCGTGACAACCTGGACCCCGACCCAATTGTCATCAACACAAACGATCTGTTGGCCGACCCTGCGAAGGTGCTGAAGAAGTTCTGTCATCTAACTGGTCTTCCCTACAGTGATTCACTACTTCATTGGGATGCTTCTTCAGATATCACCAAGACCTGGAAGACAGCAAGCGACGACATTATCAAGGTGTCCGCTGCCTTCTTTGAAACGGCAGTCTTCTCAGACGGGTTCTCCCGCTAAAACCAACCGTTCCAGTAGAAAAGATGCCACGGATGTTATCAGACTAGCTAAGCAAGCTATGCCCTACTACGAAGAACTGAATAAGATGAAAATATGAATGAAAAATCGAAACTTTCATCGACTGATAGAATGGCGAAAAGTTGTAGAAAGAATGTATTTTTATGTAATGAATAAACAAATCCCTATTCAAAGAATTGAATAATATAAAATGCACGCTACAATGTTTTAAACAGGAATGGGCTACATAACAATGAAAATGGTAAGCTTTTTTTCGATGGAAAAGAAAAACATCGCACAGATTGCAGTTTAAATTGATATTTTTATTTAAGTAGAACCCCCAAGGGTCATTAGCTGTAGTAGGTGACTGCTTTGTTGTTGTCCCCGTATAGTCTTATAAGCCGCAATAGTTAAAATGACATTCAAAATAGCATGAATGAAAAAGATCTCTGTACACAGTGTCACTATGATGTCTGGGCAAAAGCTAATCGACGGAGCTTGTGTGTTTTAATGTGTTCAGGAAAAAAATAGGTCGGAAATAAAACGTTTGCCACCCCCTCTTTCTTTGGAACTGCTCATTCCACATTAGCAAAATAATCTTTAAAAAATCCTGAACTTTGATGTGCATTCATTTGAATTATTAAAAACGAACATACATAGGAAAACTTTAAAGACTAATGTACTTTTGACTAAAAGGAACACCCCCCCCCCCCCATACTTAGGCTCATCTTCTGGTGACTCTTTTAGTCCAGGATAGGCCCCATAGAAAATTGACCAAACCTTGTTTGTTTTATATATATACAATAATTTTTGATGGTTTCTTGTCAATTCGAGGGTGCTGATTACGAATCTGAATGATGCCACTCGTGTAACCTTGAGCATTTTCCGCAAATTGGCAAAATCCAATATGGCCGCCAAAATATGCAAATTACCCATGAAAATCATAAAATTCTCCGCACATTGGCTGTGAAATGCATGAAATTGTGTGGCAGGAGTGAAATACAATCTTAAAAAACAATTTTTGACAAAATATTTATCTTCCTGATATTCAAAATGGTCGCCAAAGGCATTGTATACACTATCATATACAATATGAATAGGAAAACTAATTTTCACAAAAATGAGCACTAAACTGCAAAAATCGCGATGTATGAACGATTATGCAAATCATCATTAATAATGAGATATATATTTTATATGTCAAATATGGGAACATTGCTGTATTTCGATATCTAAAATAGCCGCCACTGGCCCAAACAGTATTGCGTACAATGGCAATGGCCTGGGCCAAAAAAATGAGAAGATTTAGCATTAAAATGCATATTATTAAGACAAACGAGTGGAATACTGACTAAAAACATAATTGTAAATATGCCATTTATGTGGTAAATTATGTATTTTAAATTCAAAATGGCCGCCATAGCCCCTATATTCATCGTGACAATGCGAATAGAGAAACTAATTTTCACACGAGTAAGAAACATAAAATGCATGTAATTGTGATCTATGAGTAAAATATTGTCTGACAACATGTTTTATAGCAAGACATATCATTTCTTTTGTCATGCATGAGATAAATACTGTATTATGAAATTCAAAATGGCCCCTATAGGCCCTAACAGTATTATCTACAATGTGAATTGGGACATATAATTTGTAAGAATTTGGATTTGCTTGACTATGACATCCATATAATCCTGTTGTATGAGTAAAACGTTGTTTGAAACATTTTTTTTTAATCATCGCATTTCATCTTTCATATAGGCATGATAGGTGATAAATACTGTATTTTGACATTCAAAATAACCTCTACAAGCCCTAAATTATGTAACATGCGAACAGGGAAACTAATTTTCACAAGAGTGAGAATCATAAAATGCATATAACTGTGATGTACGGGTAAAGATATTGTCTTAAACATTATTTCTAACTAAATACATCACATATGGGTGGATATGGTGGAAGTAATAAATGCTGTATTTTGAAATCCAAAATGGCTGCCAGGTCCTAAAAGTATTGTGTACATTGTAACATGGGACATATAATTTTGACAGAATTTGGCTTTGCTTGACTCTGAATATTGCATATAATTGTGAATTGTGATGTAAAGGTGAATTATTGTCTAAAACCATGGTTTCTAACTAGATATATCATAATGTTGTGTAATTAAGGTGATAAATGCTGCATTTTTAAATTGAAAATGGCCACCATAGGCACTTATCGTATAATATACAATTTGGGTGGAGACAAATGATGTTCACAAAAAGAGCATATGACAGCCATTTTTAATGTTGAAATAGAGTATTTATCACCTAAATTACATAAGATATGATATATTTTGTTATAAATCATGTTTTCAGACAACATTCCACTCATACATCACCATTTGACCAAGCAAAGCCAAATTCTGTTCAAATGATTTGTTCCCATTCATATTGTGTATAATACCGTAAGGGACTGTAGCGGCCATTTTGACTTAAAAATAACCGTATTTATCAACTGGCAGAATAAATGATATATCTTAATAGAAATGATGCTTTCAGACAATATTTTACTCATAGATCACTATTACGAGCATTTATGGTGCTCACTCCACGGGTCGTGTGGTCCAGTGGTTTGAGCATTGGACTCATAATCGCAAGGTTGTGAGTTCGAATCCCAACTCTGCCATTGTCTCCACCTTGATAAAAGGCCCAAGAGTGATATCTGTCGTCTATTATGTCAGCCACTGTGGCTGATTAACCTAGACGTAAAATGTTTCCAAGGTAATTGGTTATATACCAGCTTGGTTTACCAGCAAACAATGCTGTCCTGCCGAGTTCCTACGGAGTTACCACAACAGAAAAACAGAACAGAATATTGGTTCCCACTTGCATTGTACATAATACGGTTAATGTCGATGGCGGCCATTTTGAAAGTCGAAATACAGTATTTAACACAAACTTGAAACCTGAATGATATATTTCGTTAGAAAATACGTTTTTAGACAGTATCCAATTAATTCATCACATATGCATTTTAGCGCTCACTCTTGTGATTTCTTTTCTCCCATTTCTCATTGTGTATAATATTACTTTTAGGGCCTTTGGCAGCCATTTTGAATATCAAAATACAACATTTACCACATACATAGCATATTAATAATATATTTCGTTAATAATTGTATTTATAGTCAGTATTCCAACTGTTTAATCTTCATAATACATGTAATAAGCATTTTAGTGATCACTCTTGAGAATTTTTTTTGCCCCCATTGCCATTGTACGCAATGCTGTTTGGGCCATTGGCGGCTATTTTAGATATCAAAATACTGCAATTTTCCATATATGACATTACAAATGATATATCTCGTTAGTAATGGTGATTTGCATATATTACTTCGTTGATAGATCGCGATTTTTTGCAGTTTAGTGCTCATTTTTGTGAAAATTAGTTTTCCCTATTCATATTGTACATGATAGTGTATACAATGGCCTAGCTATGGCGGCCATTTTGAATATCAGGAAGATAAATTTTTTGTCAAAAATAATTTTTTAAGATTGTCTTTCACTCCTGCCACACAATTTCATGCATTTCACAGCCAATGTGCGGACAATTTTATGATTTTCATGGGTAATTTGCATATTTTGGCGGCCATATTGGATTTTGCCAATTTGCGGAAAATGCTCAAGGTTACACGAGTGGCATCATTCAGATTCGTAATCAGCACCCTCGAATTGATAAGAAACCATAAAAAAATATTGTATATATAAAAAAAACAAGGATATGCCTCTTCTATCCTGGACTAATGTTCGTAATTCCGAAGGTTTGTTAGTCCGAAAACAAAGTGAGGCTCATAATTCCGAAGGTTCGTTAGCGGTCCGAAAACAAAGTGAGGTTCGTAATTCCGAAGGTCCGTTAATCCGAAACGAAAAGAGGTTCGTAATTCCGAAGGTTCGTTAGCCCGAAAAGGTAATGATTAACGAACCTTATTTCGTTTTCGGACTAACGAACCTTCGGAATAACGAACCTTCGGAATAACGCCACAAATGTTCGGATTAACGAACCCTTTTACGTTTTCGGATTAACGAACATCGAGGTATAGGCAATTTACGTGTTTTGGAATTACGAACCTTCGGAATAAAGAACCTTTGAATTACGAACCTTCGGAATTACGAAGTGTTACCGTCACGGAAAGGTTTTTTTTTTTTAAAGTAGTTTGTTGGAATATAGAGATGAACATAACTCACCTAGAAACGCCTATGGAAAGGGGTTTGCCATTTTCTTGTTTATTCATTGGCAGAATAGACTCTATCATGTCTATGCCTATGTGATGAGATTCCTGCGAAAGTGTAGGGCAATGATAGCGTGCTGAGAAATCATGATTTTGTACTGTACTATAGATGTAAAAACTATATTTTATATTGTGTTTGGTTAATTTGCTGATTTCTGTGTAACATTACAATTTTTTTTTTACTTACGGAATTTTTTGGGAGGGGGGGGGGCAAAATGATATGCTTGCCACCCCAACATTTTTTATACTCGCATGTATTGCTTTTGCAACCTTTTAATGATTAAAAATTGAACTTCAGTTTGAATCTAGCTTTGCTTCTTTTTTTTGTGTGATAGTGATCAGTGAATTTGTTTAAAATCTGAGAAAATGGGCCAAAATTTCGAAGTGAATTTCTACAAAAGACCTATGTAGATATTCTATAGACGTTGTAAATTATATTAAACCCCCTCAACTATGGTTTACTGTCGTACAGATGGGGAAAGGGCTTTGGGGTTCTTGCCCCCCCCCCAAAAAAAAAAAAAAAAAAAAAAGATGAGATGAGATGAGATGAAGATGAAATGGAAAAAGGTCTTTAATTTTTTTTTTCAAACAAAATTATTATCGCAACCCAAAAATTCCTGACCTATGACATTTCTTGATGATTAAACTCTACATTAGAATGTCGATGGAAATTTATTAAACTAATTTTCATTAAAAATGGTCTGAAAAAGAGATGCTTTAAACATACAAAATTTGAACCAGTGTCGGAATTCAAATATCTAGGTGTCGTTTTGAATAACAAGTTGACGTGGCATAACCACGTCGAATACATCTATCGTAAAGCAAATCGTATGCTAGGCTTTGTTTTTTCGGCTACCAAATCACTAGCACCCCACACAATATTTTCTATTTATAAATCCCTCGTAGTTCCAATACTAGAATACGGTCAGCCAGTCTGATATCTGCACACACAACTTTTGATAAATAAAATTGAATCAATACAGCGTCGAGCTACCAGAATCGCATTAAAACAAAGGCGCCAACAAGTGTGCTATGATCAGGCGCGCCGGAACACTTTCAGTTTTTTTTTTTTTGGGGGGGGGGCAAAATCCCGAAGGGGGCACAATATATTTGACAGCGTGAGATACCGAAGCGATCGAGCGGGAGAGGGGGTTGGACCCCCCGTAAGGACTTTGTGTAAAAATGGAGTATAAAAGTTGCGTTTCTAAGAGAATTCAAAAATAAATTTCTTGAGATCGAATTAAACATAGAATTCACTACGAAAGACTATACTCAGAGTTTATGAGAACCTATAAAATCTACGCGCAAAATGTGTTTTTTGTGTCTGATCAATTAAATTACGTAATACGCTTATATTGACTCAATATACCAGAAATTACATTTTTCATGCATTATCCTTTCAGAAAAACTTATTTATGTACATTTACATACACGGACGACGCGAGAGAGCACAATTATCATAAGTTTCAAGGAGTGTATTAAGCAGAAGAAGCGTAACAACAGAAACAACATACATTCTAATGAATGTCTTTTCAAATTCAAAATGTCATAATGTTCTGACGTGGCAGACGTCGATAAGCACTTAAATCCCCATTTTATGCAAATCATTTCTGACCTCAGCATTGGAGATAGTCAGTCCCTGATTATCCATGCATAGGCAAAACGTTTCATATTTTGTAACTGGAGGAAAAAGAAATATGACCTGCTTAATTATTGTCTAACAATTTTATACTTTTCTGAAAATTTAAAACATTACTCGATTTATGTGTTTCCTTTGGCATTTTTTTTACATATTTTCTGGGGAAAATGTGACCATAACTAGGAAATGATGAATATCAAATTCCATGAAATATTCATTTGTAAATAATCATGAATTAACAAACTACGGCAGTTCATAATGTACATTATACATGTATGTAACATTATTTAGAAGAAAACGATTACATTCCAATAGCGGATGCGGTTGACAGTACACCATGTGGAGTTTTCGAAAAAGTGGATAGAGGAAGAAGTGAAATTGATAGGAGGAAGTGGACAGTTGATAGTCGAGTAATTTTGTGTTCAAATGAGCGTAGTCCTGATAAAGACAGTAAACCAGAAAAGGTTGAAGACTTGAAGAGGCTTGATTAGTTGATAGATGAGTACTCCTGCTCTGCACTCCATTCGCCAACTCAAGCTAGCATCTTCTCATTTATCCAATAAGCAACTACTCAAGCCTCTATAACTCTTTAAACTTTTCGGTTTTACAGCTATTTTCAGATTCCATATGTTGCTCGAGTAAATAGCGTTCACACGCGTTGGTGATATCGGGTCCGGTCTGACGTTTCTGGGCAAACGCGCGTTTGTTAGCCGACACAGCATTGGTGAACCACTTTCAATTTGCCATTCGGTTTTAGTCTGAAATGTATTCATTAAAAGGTTAAACCTAATCACACTGTAATAAGATGGAAAGGGGCTTATCAAAGGTATGTTTCACAGAGGGACATATTCGTCAAAAGACGCAAGGCTTATGCCAGCCTGAAGCCAGGCTGACACTTGCACGACTTTTGGCCACGATTTTGTCGTGGCAAGTCGTGCCATTTTGGGGCACGAACTGAGAGGCTCCCGCACTGTTTACGACTTGTTCACGCATAGTTCACGACGAGTTCACGGATAGTTTACGAATGCGTGCCCGTCAGTGTCCACATTGACACGAACTGGCACGACGAGTTCACGCATAGTTTGCGCATAGTTTACGCACTTCCCGCATTGGCACGACGAGTTTGCGCAATTCGGACGGTGTCGTGCTGAACTATTCGTGAACACGACGTGAGCTGTTCGTTAACTATTCGTGACAGTCGTGGCATGGCGCGCACTGCCACGCACTGGCACGCATTCTCCCGCATCGTCCCGACGAGTTCACGAGTAGTTCATGAACAGTTTGCGCATAGTTCATGACCCGATCGCAAAATTTTGTCGTGACCAAAATTTTGAACATTTCAAAATTCTCGTCCCGACATGGCACGCAGTCACGACGTGTTTACGCACACTTCATGCCAGTTCATGACTAGTTTGCGCACTGGCACGACTTGAGTCGTGCCAATGCGTGACACAAAATCGTGTAAGTGTCAGGCTGGCTTGACACTTAAACGATTTTATGTCACGCATTGCCCCCCCCCCCCCCCCCCCCCGCTTTGGCTTCGGCGCCCTTGGCTATGATGACCGACTGCAGCTCTTAAATTGGCAATGTCTACATTCTCGCCGTAAATATTGCCTTAACTCTTATATTGTTAAGTCATTATTCCGTGTAATTGAATGTACTACTGTTGGGCGTGCCATTTCGGTAAATACTCGCCGAACTGGTGAGGTGAGGTTCGTCCACCTCCGTGCGCGGACTCAGCGGATGCATGGTTCGGCAATCAATGCATGTCTGTTTTATAATTTCTGTAAAATCCTCACATCCTAAATCCATTCATTCTTTCATTTATTCATTCATTTAGTAATGCATAAAACAGACTCTTTCAAACCAAAATATATGGATATAGCTTGCCCGACGACTAGGAGCCGACCGACCGTTTTTATTATATATGATAAAACAAATATCAAACTTGCAGATCTCCGTTATTGATAGATATTCCCGACCTTTCGTTTGAGGACGCGGACGCTTATTTACAACGGTAGTTGACTTTGGAAGGGACTTTTTGGGCCCGTCATCATGGTCGTAAAACTCAGTCCTGCAATGCAAATTGTGTGACATGAGATTTTTTTTTCGTTTCGCATCTGCGACGGAAACATTCAATATGCGTTTCGTGTGCAAAATTCTGGTTGCTACTATGGTAACAGCGATTTATCCGATTGAGGACGACTTTCCAAAGCCACATTTGACTCCTCCTAGAGCTCGAGAGGCCGCCCGGGGGGCCCACTTCCATTGATTAGTGGATACCAGTAGCGACCACCGGTAAAAGGGGACAGAGTGGGCAGGTACGTTACGTATATAGGCCTATGTAACGTTATAAGGGTGTCAAAACGATGTTTAAAATGCTGAAAAAAGGGATATAATATATCCAATACTTGTTGGGTTTCTCAAGCCAAATACTTGTTAAGAGATGCATTTTCATAATCTGGAAAAGAATTGCTTCCCTTGTTTAGGGTACTTTTCGAAACCCCATGGTCGTGCCTGGTATATCCACTCATCAATGGAAGTGGTCCCCCCGGAATTTGAATCTAATCCCCATTTCTGGGGAATGTAAAACATAATGCCCCTCACATCGTGTGCGAAAGGCATATCGTTTGTGTATACGGAGTAAACAAAAGAAACAAAGAAACAAAAGGAATCGAGTTCAAAGGTATCGCATATGATGTGTACATATCAACGCATGCGAAATGTTCGGCTGGAGAGGTTGATCTGATCCATGAAATCAATTACCAGTGATCCACCAATAACCCACATTAAATGTAATATCGATTCGATGGACTGTAATGATCTATATCTAAGCCTTCATTCAGTAAGTTTTTCCTCACTCAATATGTTCTCTATTTGTTTGAAAAACCACTTTCTTATCCATGTCATAATCTATTTTAGGTCCTGCATTTTGAATATCTCCAGCCATCAGTCGTAATATACATGCATGTATGGTGCGGGTGTCGCGGAAAGGGATTTTACACACGAAAAGCAGATTTGTAGGGCCTGTAACCCCCCTGTTACACAAAGCTTAACATTGATCGTAGAGCAGTTTTCTACGTCTGATTCTATTGACTGTAATGCACAATCAATCTTAAAAATCAAGTGTACTATTTCAGCGTTAACTTTTGTGTTAGGGGACCCTAATACTAGCGTCCGTGAGGATTGCGAAAAGTCCCAAATGAATCTATGACATTACATATACACCGTTTCTTGTAGAGTAATAGTGACACATGAGCTGACCTCTTAACCTATATTATGCGACAAGTCAGACCAGTTGAAAAAACCAAAGATAAAACTCGATGAGCAAAATACTCTGGAAAAACTGTGAAAGACGTTTGCAAAACCCCCCTTTAAATTTGATTATAAGATTATTATGAACTGTAATGATTTGAATACTTTCACTTTGCAGATTTTTAATTCTGTAAGTTTGTCGTAACGAAGAGAACAAGCTAGAATGATACACCCAACGTATCCTTACCGCGCGTTATCCATTCTTTCCGCGCTCCAATGCACCAATGCACTTGTAATTACATTCCACGGAGGCTTCGAACCCCATTGACTATGCATTCCTGCAAGGTTTACGAACATTAACGAAACAAACAACATTTACCTGCTATGCAACCGTTACGCAGGTAAATAATATTCCCCGTTATTGGGATGAGCTCCCCGAGTCCTTGCGCACGGGGGTGGTCGAGACTTCCTTATCGAGATGGCTTGCAGCGCTTGGGCGTTACCTCCGCCAGCGCCCGATTTAAGCAAGTTGTTAAGTGTTCAATCCCATAGAAATTGTTTAGTGTTTAATTCCTTAGAAGTTAGTCTTATTTTAAGTATTATTGTACCATTTTGGGTACGTCCACAGTTCCTTTGCCTGTGTCACCTTTTCTTTTCCTTATCCCCCCCCCCCCCCTCTCTCTCTCCCACTATCCCCTTTCACCTTCATTCAGCTTAATTCCCCTTTCCCGTCATTTGCACTCATTTTCAGTTACAAGTAACTAAATTTATTTATATATTTTATTAATCGCATGCTACACCCCTTTACAATTATATGAGTATTTTACTATTGTTAAGTTATTGTAAATCAACCATTAGAATTGGGACAGGAGGCTTTATGCCACAGTAATTAAGTTCACTTTTTCTGTCCCTGGCGTTCCAATGGTTGGTATTTCTTATTTTGTATTGTTTACACTGAAATGTATTTTTGAATATTATTTGCCGAATAAATAATAATAATAAATAATACATTCATTTTCTTCCGGTTTAAAGTATTTACATTTACTTAAGAAAAAAGGCAAAGCTAAATTCTTTGATAATGTGATTTTTCTGGCAGAATAAAATTCACCACTAACCAGAGAATGTTTTCATATCTTGCTTTCATTTTATTGAAAAATGATAGTATTGTACCGGCAGAGCTAAAATGAAAGGGATTTGGAAAGAGTATTGAGTGGCTGTTGATGCCCAAAGTTCAAAATGAGATGGAATGAGGAAGGAGAGTGAGAAGGGGATTGAAATAAGATGAGAAAGAGACAGAGGGGCAAATACAAAGAGATATTTAAAGGAGAATGAAACCTTTGGAACAAGATGGCTCGTGTGAAAAATCAAAGAAACAGATCAACGAAAGTTTGAGAAAAATCGGACAAATAATGAGAAAGTTATAAGCATTTGAATATTGCGACCACTAATGCTATGGAGATCCTCATATTGGTAATGTGACAAATTTTATGGGCTAAATATCAGCTCACGCTGCGCGGTCGCATTATTTGATTTGCCAAGTCCTTATTGTCTTTGTGTATTCCATAAAGTTCTCAAAATATCCCTTTTCAGATGTGATTGTCAAAACGTAGGCCTATCAGCTCGCATTATTATCATAATTAACAATTACCCATCTTCATGATTTACAAATTATCAATACAGGCGCGGATCGGGGGGGGGGGCACGTGCCCCCCCCCCCTTTTTTTGAAGGTCTAAATCTCTTTTTTTTTCGCTCGCGCTTCGCACTCGCATTATTTAGTTACATAAATATCCTGTTCATAATTACAAAAAAGTGCTTAGAATGTCCATATTTTAGGTCGAAATCTCAGTGTTCAGCTCGAGCTTCGTGCACGCACTATTTAAATAGATTATTATATAAATATTAATGTTGTTTTATAAGAAGAAACCTAAGGAGTTACTGTTAGGACTACCCTTCAAGTAAACAGACAAAATTCAACTTTCAGCGGTAGATCAGGGAAAATATTGGTGAATTTTTTTTGGCACCCAACCCTATTGGCGGAAGTGGATCCGCCCCTGAAAATTATGAGATTTCTAGTCATAAATAACTAGAATCCCGTCCAAATAAAAAAAATGACACGGCTTTCTAGGCCTAGGGGAAAAACCCGACTAGGGTAGTAGTGGTGGTGGTGGTGTTAGTATTTGTTTTTGTAGCAGTAGTAGCAGTAGTAGTAGTAGTAGTAGTAGTAGTAGTAGTAGTAGTAGTAGTAGAGTAGTAGCAGTAGTAGTAGTAGTAGTAGTAGTAGTAGTAGTAGTAGTAGTAGTAGTAGTAGTAGTAGTAGTAGTAGTAGTAGTAGTAGTAGTAGTAGTAGCAGTAGTTGTAGTAAAAGACCTAGAGAAAATTGAAACGAAAAAAAAAAATAAAATACATGAAATCATCTGATTGACAATGAAAGGAACACGAAAAACACAGCCAACAAAGGATCAACAAAATAAATAAACATTAACATTGATTTCAATCCACGTGCGATTGTCGTAGAGGGGGTGTTACTTTATCCCTGTGGATGCGTTGAAAGGTCATCTCTCCTATTTTCAAAATTGCTGACTTCATTCAGATTATTGGAATTATAAATTATTTCTCTATCTAAAACTGTTATCAATCCTAGTAAAAAAAAGAAAGGGAAAATGATCGGGAGCACAATGATTTTATGCTTTTATATTGTTCCGTTTATATATATATATAAAAACAGAAATTCACTGTTTTCCGTTACAAAAGTATGAAACTATTTGCTGTTAATAATAATTTTTGGTTCAATATGTGCTCAATCTTGCACTGATTGCCGGTTAGATTTCATATTACACACCCCCTCTCTCTCTCTCTCTCACATACCCAATCTCTTGCGCAAACATATCCACCCTCATACAAAGATATCCTCACTCGCCATATGCATTGTTTTACACAATTTGTTGATATTTAGTATCATAAATAGTAACATAACATCCTTATTCTTTATCTTAAAATATGCTTAAATTGTCCAGTTTAAAATCGGAATATGAAAGATTTTCAGCTCCTGCTTCGCGCTCTCAATATTCGTTAATGAAGGAATACTCATTCTTTTCAGGATTACAGTAAGTGAATAGAATGTCCGGTTTCGGTTATAAATCTAAAGAAAAGTCAGCTAAAAATGAATAAAATAAACATTTATTTTTTTCCATTTTCACAGAATATTATTTTTCAATATAATTTATACAAAATTATTTTTCATAACAGAGCGCTACCCTTTCGCAATGATTGTTAATGAGAGACATATTTTCTTTAATTTAAAACACCTTTAAACTATTTATCTTTTCAGGTCGGTTCATTATATTAAAAAATTCATTTGATATAAATTCAGCCAGCACTCCCTGATAACAAAAAAAAAACGTTCATATTGCCGGGACAGCTATGTTCATGATTGCAAAAAGTGCTTAGAATGACCCTATTGTAGATCTAAATCGCCTAGTATAAAAGAGTTTTGGCTCGTGCTTCGTGCTAGTTTTCTTCATTCTTTATTTAAAGAGAGCTTAAACTGTCAAGTGTTCAGCTTGGACTAAAAAAAAATAGCCCATGTATGTTTATGTATTTTTGTATTTAGACAAGTAAAACATACAAAGTAAAACATGTTAAGGGATACAAAAAAAAGGTTTGAAAAACCCGTACAAGTTTGGATCCCAAATATAAAGTAACATCAAGATAAAAACATAAATTAAACAATCGGAAAAGTAAAATGTGAATTACCATAGAAAAGGACATAGAAATCAATAATAGATTTATGTAACGTTAAAAATATTTAAAAATGTGATATAAGAACAAAATAATAAAATATGGATAAGATAACATAATATAACAAGTATAATAAAATATAATACAATAAAAAAAATTGATGAAAAATCTTTATGAGTTGTGGTGTGATTCAAAATTATACATAATATGGAAAGAATGATAATAAATTAGTTGTGAGGCATCATCATAGAAAGGAAAAGTGAAATTATTTAGTATCATAGAAATTACATAAGAAGGTGAGCCTTGAGTAGGTTTTTAAAAGTCGAGATAGATGTGCTATTTGTTACATTACTAGGGAGCATGTTCCAATCTTTGGAGGTTCTAACATAAAAAGAGTTTTTGAAGTAATCTGTTTTTGCAAAGGGCGTGATTACCTTCTTATCGTGATCGTTTCTACCTATTCTGTGGGCTACTTTAATCATTACATTGACATGAGCTAAATTATTAGTGAGCTTATAAAACATAACAAGTCTATGGTACTTTCGTCTTGTTTCCAAAGTTGGCATATTCAAATTTTGTAAAAGTACGTTGTAACTCGTTTGCCAATCTCGGCACATCATTCTCACGTATCTATTCTGTATACGCTCGAGTAATTTTGTATGGGCTGCCCGATACGGGTCCCATGCTATACAGCAATACTCTAAGCATGGTCGAATGAGTGACTCGTAAAGGGTCTTAAAAACTGATCTTTGACAGTTCATAAAGTTTCTTTTTACAATACCGATAATTTTATTACATTTAGTATATGTTTCTTCACAATGATCTTTCCAATTTAATGTGTCATTAATTAAAATGCCTAAATACCTTTCAGACTTAGTTATGGTTAAGTCGTTCCCATCCATTTTATATGCATAGTCTATTTTTGAAACTTTTCGGGACATTTTCATTATTTTACATTTTGACACATTAAAATCAAGAAACCATTTATTTGACCATTTCTTTAACGTGTCGAGATCATTTTGCAGAATTTCACAATCTTGCGTAGAATTTACTGGTCTATATAAGATACAATCATCGGCATAGAGTTTCATTTCAGAAACAATTCCATCGGATATGTCACATATAAAACATAGAAAAAAGTATGGGGCCAAGGATGGTCCCTTGAGGCACACCTGATTTCACGTCAATCCATTTTGAATATTCTCCATTTAATACCACGCGTTGTGTTCGCAATTTCAAAAAATTAATTATCCATTTCAAATTTGAGCCCTTAATACCACAGCGTTTGAGCTTGAACTCTAAATGTGCGTGTGACACGCTATCAAAGGCTTTAGCGAAGTCTAAAAACGCTATGTGAACATTGCTACCCGAGTCCATCCATTTACTCCAGTCTTGAATGACCTCAATCAATTGAGTTTCGCATGATCGCTTTTCACGAAACCCATGTTGATTGTCGTGTAAGATATTGTTATCATTTAAATGACGAACAAGTTGTTTACAAACTATTCTTTCTAGTAGCTTACAAACGTGCGAAGTTAGGAATATGGGTCGATAATTACTGGGGTCTTCTTTATTTCTCCTTTTAAAAATGGGACACACATTAGCACAGCGCCAATCTAAAGGCAAATCTCCAGTTGAAAGAGATCTATTAAAAAGATCACAAAGCGATGGTGCGAGTTCAACGGCACCTTCTTTAAGAATACATGGGGCTAATCCGTCTGGACCAACAGACTTTGTAGAATCAATATTCTTGAGTAATTTTCGTACATTTTCGACATCACAGTTAATATCGTCCATATCAAATATATTACTGTTTTCTGTGCATTCAGGAATATGTATGTTACTGGGCAATCGAAACACGGATTCAAATTGTCTATTCAAAGCATCTGCCTTTTCCTTGTCGTCAGTTAAAACACTATCCTTTACCCGTAAACACGGGATTGGATTGTGACTTTTCTTCTTTGTTTTCACAAAATTCCAAAAACGTTTAGGATTTCTTTTAATATCTTTACAAACGTTATTTTCCAAGTAATTTTTATATTTTACCTTCAGCATCTTTTTTATATTCCGTCTCAGATTACGGAATTTGTACCATTGAGCCTTAGAATTAGACTTCTTTGCCAAGTTAAACATACTATTTCTTTTGCGCAGTTGGTTTCTAGTTTCCCTATCGACCCATGGAAGGTGAGAAAATTTGACAACTTTACGACGTGGTACATTTTTATTTACAATATCGATTACAATGCTTTTCCAGGACTGCCATGAAACCTCCATATGGCATCAGTATATGGTTAGAATGCCAAGATTTTAGGTCTGACTATCCAAAATTTCAGCTCGCACTTTGCGCTCGCTTTGATCGTGAAGTTAGATACACATCTTGAACGTGATAACAAAATCTACTCAGAAAGTTCATTTTTGGGGGTCTGAATACAATACATTCAAGTATTTCAGTTTTTAGCTTTTAGTAGCCGATATGGGAAAATGTGGGTTTAAATATTTTTCCGCTCCCCCATTGACGATAGCTGGATCCACCTCTGCTGATAATAATCTTTTTATAGGAGAAGGCATAATTCTCCTGCCCGTCCCTCCTACACTGCAAAAACTTTGGTGTTGATTGAACACCAGCCTGGAATCTATAATATGTCCACACCAGAGAAGTGCTAAACAACACCAGTTTCCTTTTGGTCTAACACCAGATAGGTGTTTATACAACACCAATTAGTATTAAAACAGCATCGGTTTGATTCCAAACTGGTGTTGTTTCAATACTTCTCTGGTGTGGACATATATAGATTCCGGGCTGGTTTTAAATCAACACCGGAGTTTTTTCCGTGTAGTCTGCAGGCACAGGCCCTTGGTTTTCGCACTTTGCATAGTGCTCATCGATGCAGAGTCTGAAGTAGTGAGACTAGATTCACTTAGTTCTGTGACTGGCTCTACATATACCACTCTACCAGTCTGCTAGCAGACAGAGAGTTTGGAGTCTATTCTTCACCCTAGACATGGTATTATTGCTTGAAGTGTCAAACGTGAGTCTGTACTTGCAGACTACGTTCCTCCTGCAAAGTCACCAATGACAAACCATCAGTATTTTTAGTCGGTTTCGTTGACTATTTTATATAGCACCATTCGTTGGAGATAAATAAACTTATATAATCGTTACATAATTATATCACACGGCTGTTATCGAAGTGTTGTTTTTGTGGTCGTGAACACTTTCGAAACAATCGACAATCAAAGGAAGACAAAGCCTGTAATTTCTGTTTTTAATGACGCAACGGAAAAATCTATACAATCGACCTGGTATTATACACTTCGCAAGAAAGGAGATTTATCATTAGAAAGTGACAGGCGGTGCATGATCTGACAGAATAAAACAAACACCCTGACCGACCGAATTTATCACGTTATTCGAATTGCATATATAGTCATTGGTCGAATTTGAGTCTTTTGCGTTGGTGTGACTGGAGCAATGAAGTATATTTTTTTTCGCAATTACTCCGAAGACGCTTTCTACCTCGCAGCAATCCCTTTGAAAGTGCAAGTCAAATCACAATGGACAGCCGAGAGGTTTTTGTCGAATGATGGTGGACCGCTCGGGACAACAGATCGTCCGAAGATTCGGACCGGAGGAAAAATTTGCAAATAATTTGTGGTTTGTCGAGAGTATAGCTTAGCAATGATCCTAGAACAATTTTCTACCAGTGATTCCATCGACTACAATGTACAATCAATCATGAAAATCAAGTGAACGATCAATCGCTAACCTTTGTGTAACGGCACCCAGGACGACACTGCTGTTAACCCCTGTTACGATTCATCGATATTACGACAAAAGGTGTTTAGTCATTGAAGGGCTTTTGACAAAAGATTAGCTGCGTTATAGAAAGCGTCTTCGTAGTCATTGCGAAAACGCCCTATCGTGTGAAAATGGTTGGGCAGGATGTAGGCTAGGCGTGTTAAAAACACAATAGAAAGATAGTGGCACTGACCGACTTACCCAAACAAACAAGTACAATGTTCATGCAATATTACAATAACATCAACGAAACCTGGTTAGCCGATCGGTTGGTTGGTCTCGAGTTGGTTTCTCCGGTGGGTTATGTACCATCTGAAATACAAATATCATGGATTGGGTTAACAATGGCAGGTCAGGACCAGCGATCTTAACAACGTTAAATCCACCTCAGAAAAATGTTGGTTTGAATCAATAGAGAAAAATCAGACAAGCACAATGCTGAAAATTTCATCAAAATTGGATGTAAAATAAGAAAGTTATGACATTTCAAAGTTTTGCTTATTTTTCAAAAAATAGTTATATGAACGAGCCAGTTACATCCAAATGAGAAGGTCGATGATGTCACTCACTCACTATTTCTTTTGTTTTTTATTGTTTGAATTATACAATATTTCAATATTTACGAATTTGATGATTAGGACCTCCTTGCCTGAAGCACGAAATGTTAAAATAATGGAATTTCACGTGTTCAGGGAGGAATGAAACTTCATTTCACATGACAATGACGAGAAAATAAAAATATTTCATATTTCAAACAATAAAAAACAAAAGAAATAGTGAGTGAGTGACATCATCGACTCTCTCATTTTGATGTTACTGGCTCGTTCATATAACTTTTTTTGTGAAATGAAGCGAAATTTTAAAATGTCATAACTTTCTTATTTTACATCCGATTTTGAAAAAATTTTCAGTGTTATGCTTGTTGAATTTTTCTCTTTTTATTCAAATCAAGTTTTTGTTGGGGTGGACTTGTATTGTAACAACAAATTTCAAAAGTTGCAAAATGACACAATATTGAATGTATCTATTCTTTTTTCCGTGGTGATGAGTGAGTTTCTCGGCGGTTTCTTTTAATTGTTTCATGCACCTGAACATCTACATTAACATGGAATCAAACACACATCTGCACAAGCAAACACATAACAAACAAGCATGCATGGGTATTTCAAACCACGACTCAAACCATGTTATCTCACAGAACCATCACTACAGAAGCAACAGACATGACAGAAGCAGGGGCTTGATTTGAATGTATTTCATTTCTATTGACACAGACAAAAGAATCATGCTCTGTATTGACCCTTCATGACTATTTCTGCTCGTTTTGCAGCTTTTCAATTCAGACCTTATCCTGCTCTTTTCGTGATGGCATGATCATAACAAGTATATATCATCTTAAAGAAAATTAAATGGTCTTTTGATTGATATCAAATATGCATTGTGTAAAATCGGGAGTTGGGAGAAATTTATGGCCAAACTCAGATTTCCAAACTTTTTTTTGCTCGTTTTGCAGCTTTTCAATTGAGACCTCATCAACACTTTTGAATCCTGCTCTTTTCGTGATGGCATGATCATAACAAGCATGGTATCATTTTAAAGAGCATTAAATGATCTTTTAAATGATGTCAAAGATGAATTGTGTAAATTTGGAAGTTGGGAGACATTAATGGCCAAACACAGATTTCCAAACTTTTTGAGGGGTTTAGATATGTACATGTTAGGTTCATAGAAGAAGACATATACCCTCAATATTCTTGATGAATGACGCTCTTGGCATGGATTCGAATAAGAAGGTTGGGCATTGCAAGAAGTTGAAGTATTGTTTAGGTGGATGTCAAGTCATTACCTCATCGGAAATTAATACTTGCAATACTGTGTCCGGTAGTAAGTGCCAAGTGGTTTAACAAGTAAATGATTTTGGAGTTCACTTCGCTTAGATCTTCCATCATTCTGTCTGGTTAGAAGGTCAGGCGAGCTAGACAGGATTGTATTGTTAAACTTATCCGAAAAAGTGGTAAACGTTTTAAACCAATTTGAGTAGCATTTCAGAGTTGAGTCTTTCCTTTTTATGATTTAGGACTTTGCAAACCTCGATCAAATACATTAATAGGATACAGATGTTTCTTATGTTTCTTATGTTCACTGGGTCTTAAACAGCTGGGCCTCGTACTATGCCATCAGTGGCGTACCCTGGATTTTCCAAGGGGGGGGGGGGGCAAATTCGTCCGCCAAAAAAATTGTCAAACCACAATTAAAGGATTTCGTCAGGGGGCAGTCTGCCCCCTACCCCCCCCCCCCCTTAGGTACGCTAGTGTATAACGTTGACCTAGAGACTGAGCTCTTGCTTGTTGAATAATTAGCCGGGCACATTTCCGATGTTTTATGTTAAGGGTGTCAAAGGTATTGTGGTATCTTTCAATTAATCATGATCAAATATACATTTACGACGGGGTAGTACTTTTGGAGAATTGCTTCTTATGTTCACTGCATGGATCTTAAACAGCTGGGCTCCGTCTTACAAAAAGAGCTGCGGTCTATCCGATCAATCACAACTATGGACGGCCAGCAACGTCAATATCTAAAATGTAAATTTGCTCAAAATATTCTCTATATTTATTCATCATTCATCATTATCTTCAAGATTCAGTATGATTCTCTTTGTTTACTATGCAGATACAGTTGAGATTGATTTGATCAATCGTAACTCTTTGTAAGACGGGGCCCTGATCTATTTTTTCAGATAGTCTTATACCACATTTTCTCTACTCTCAATTTGGTCTAGTTACCATTTGTAGCGCTTGGTTTGATACCCACTTAGTCTAATTTTCATTTTAGGCTAATTTTCAGCTGGTCTTATTACACATCTTATAATCATCTATCTTTTACTTTGTCTGAATGAAAGTTTGGTTCATACAGTTATATGTTAATATGTTAATATGTTTGATGTTTTTTAAACTTGTATTTTATTCTAAATCACGGCCTTGCTGAAAAGCAGTCTTTTTGGCTGAATTGCAGGCTTTTATGTTTTATCCGTGAATAAACAAATCAAACTCAACTCAAACAGTTAATCTAATCATGCAAGATTTGCAAGTGATGTTAGATATTGATGAAAATTGAACAATAGGCGGAAATAAGTAGGCCTATAGAGTACTTGAAAATGGTGAACGTGCTAATAAATTGCAATTATGGACTAAATGTTGGTAGACGAACTAGGATTACACCATAGAGTTATACGTATTTAACTCTTTGAATTACACCATGTGGGATGAGGGGAAACGGAAGTTAGGCAAAGCTGATGTACACCAATTGGCAATTTACTCATATCAGGGCAGTCTAAGATGAGGGGGGGGGGCACCTGGCAATTCAGTGGACTTGCGCGGTAAGATTCATTGACATGACTTCTAAGGGAATGTCTTTGCCGGAGAACATGCTTTTACATCATGGAGTTCACTCGGTTCATGTTGACATTGCTGCTAAATCACTTTAATCTCATACCATGTCCTCGGCATGCTCGGATCATGTTTGAATGCAGGAGCGGTGCCTTTTATGAATTTATTTAGGAGGGAATCTATTTATGTTCTCTCAATTCGTCACCTTTATTCCGAACCGGCCTTATCGCGGTTTTTTTTTAAACTAAAGTTATAGTTTTGCAGAAAACGCCTTTTTCAAACGATCATTTTTGCACCTCAAAAATAAAATTGTTTATAATGAATGATCTTAAATGAAAGCTGAGGTCTTTAAGTTTCTTGCAGTGCGTTTAATTTTTCATGGCATTGAATACAAGTTTGCAAAGATTAAGGACGGTTCGTGGTAAAGATTAAATGTACATGCTTAACTTCTTTACGACCAACCGTCCGATGTCACTGTGCGCTTTCTAAATGTACACAAAGTCAATGGTGCGACACTTATTTTTTTAACGAAAAGGCTTTACTGTTCCCTAGATTAAAGTAGATTAAATTCTACAAGCTATACGATTCAACCAATATAATGTCCTAATTTTACGGATATTTCCCCCTATCATTTTATATACTTTTCTTTAATATTGAATGAACTTGAAAAACTTAAGGCCATTTCGTGGTAAAGGCAAAATGCGCTCACGCGTAAAAGATATTTCACCATGAACCGTCCTCTCCCGTTATAAAATATGTACATTGCCACTACAATATTAATGAATATATGTGCTTGATAGTATATGCCTGTATTTGTTCGAAAGTATATTTTGATGTTATACGCATGCTAGCTAAAACCGTCTAATCAAAATATATATTCCTATTTGAGTGAAATCTTAACGATCTTAAAAATCACCCACACGAAACAGTCAATTGAAGTACCAAAAGACCCTTAGATGTATTACTTGACAAATGAATGAATAAAAGAATGAATGAATGAAAAAATTATAAATAAATGAATAATATGAATACAGGAACTAATGAGTAATTAATAATTGATAAATATCAACTGAAAAACAACAATCAATCAATTAAATATTTTATACTTGAATTAATCAAATCAGAGTGAATGAAATTTTTTATTTATAGACCATAAATCATAAATTAAAGATCTGACATTGGCAAAATGATTTGATAATAATCATTGGAGGCGTAAAAATAATTTAATCGTAGGTGATGACGGATACCTGAACTCGCCCTCAATGTATTCCTCCTAGTTTTTTATTTGTGTTTTTTAGGGGGGTTATTTATCAGGAAGAGACTACCTATGTTTCATGGGCTGTAGCAACACATAATTTGAAATCGATTGTCAATTTCAGGTACAAATTTTGAATTGATTAATCAATTCTGAATATCTGTTAATTTAAGAAGTTGACCAGTGATAGATCCGATTCGCATTCCGAATTGCAAATATTATAAATGAATTTGGGATCTAATAACGACTTGCAAATTCCCTGCAGCAGCCCATTAGTTGTAGATTTCCTTCAGGTGTCGGGTTTGAATTGACTTAGTATCTATAGTCATACTGGTATTTATTTAAAAACATTATATAGGCCTTGAAATTTGAAAAGAAACTTTCCTCTAGACAGAATCAAATTCATTTACTTATTTTCACACTTTTTGCTCAACTTCGACCAATAAAAACAGTAAAATATACCGCAGTAATTATAACAAAAATACAAACTAATAAGCAATGACAATTTGCATACAGATGTGAAACTTTTTTATATAAAAATATGATGATAATGATAATAATAATAATAACAATCATAATAACAATAATAATAATAATAATAATAACAATTATAATATGATAATGATAATAATAATAACAGTAATGATAATGATAATAATAGTAACAGGATAAGACGATTCGTGGTAAAGGAAATCCCAATATTTGCACTGAAGACACAATAACGTCATTCCGGTATCACGTAACCACTCGTTTTCAGACTTTGAAACTTTAACAGATTGAGGGTGACCATCAGTACGTTCGAAAAATACCAAATTCTGAAAATCGGTTTTAAAAAATCCGAAATTTGGCCTATAAGGACAGTTCGTAATGAGGGTGACGAAATTGATTATCTGTTTGACACATTGCTTCTCTCTTGCCTTTCTTCAATTTCTCCCCTTTGTTCAAAACTGAAAAATCATCCTGTCCACCCCCCGCAGGACTGTCCCTGCGGAATATATACCCAAGCTTGAATCTACTTTTTTTTTAATTTCTGAATATTTTATTATTGTTTATTCTTTTAAGCATATATTTTTCTATTTCCTTTTGCTTTTTTATTTTTTTTATTTATGTTTCATTTACTTTTAATCTATTTTATTTAACAATAATGATCAACTTGACTGAATCCCGAATGTTAAAACAACGGTTCTTTTACATGTTAAGAGATAAATAAATTTTTGTTTCACATGGCAACAAGGGGAAATTACAATATTTCATACAAGGAAATACAAAAGAAATAGGGAGGGATTTCATCAGTCCCCTCATTTGCATACCGACCAGGATGTGTATGTAACTGTGATGTGAAAATAAGCGAAGCTTTAAAATATCATAACTTTTTTATTTTACATATGATTTTGATGATATTTTCAGTGTTATGCTTGTTGGATTTTTATCTTTTTATTCAATTTAACCTTTTGTTGGGGTGGACTTGTCCTTTAAGTAAATGGCCTATGAGAAAGTAGTCCTTGCCCTGGTCATAATCTACTTAACCAGTTGCCAATTTGAAATCTAGAGTCTTAGTCTCTCAATTTTAAAGCAGCCATAACTTTCTTATTGCTTGTCCGATGTCTTTCAAACTTTCACCATTCTGTTTTATTATTTTTCTCAGCTTTCAAACACAACATTTTATGACCAAGCTGGATTCCCCTTTAAAAGATCGAGGACTGTATTAAATGTGCCAACAATTGAGGAGTTAATTCCCAGGGTAAATCAACATGTTGTCTGTTTTAAGAGGCCGAGTGACAAAGTCCAACCATTGTCAAGCAGAGGTCAGAAAAAACAATTTGGATGGATTCGATATCATCACGTCGGGTAACCGGCTTATTAGGGTTTACTCAGTACAGCACTTGACATCGACTTCCTCGCTACCGGCAGCATTATTTCGTGGAGAATAAAATCCTGGTCATTCAGTATAGAGTTTAATGAAGGCGTTTATTTTGTGTTTGTAAGAAACATGATCCTTGTATTGTTTTATTGCTCCGCTCTGAGGGATTAACGACTGTTGGGAGTCTTGATTACTTAATGGTGTGTTGAATTGTTTCAGAATGGATGTCATTGACAATTTTTTCTCATAAATTTCGTTCAAATGTTCTTTTCCTCATTAAAGTATTCATTGTCGTAATTATTTAATAAACTCCTATTTAGAAGATATACAAGGAAGCACATAGAAGATATCTCTTAGCTCTCGATCTCCTACTTGAAAGGTTAAGGAGGATATCCAAATATCATTATGTCATTTCAGCACGTAACTCACAAAGGATTGCCGTCCTCGTGCAATTAACAGCTGAGATCGCTATCTGTATTGAGAGTGGAATTTGGACTGCTGTATATGCTGCTGATTGAATCGTTATGTCACAGATAAGTTCATGTTAACTTTCACTTTGTAAATATGAATATCAAATCGACTGATGTATTTCCGTCTCTTTGTCATCCCATTTACAGCTAAATGTGAACTGATTGCCCTAAAGATCTCACTAAACCAGCTCCGCTTTCAATCACGATGCCTTTTGCCAATGTCGACAAGGAGGGTGAATCCGGGCTTGACAAACATCTACATTGGGAGAAGCACAGAAGTGTACAGTTAAGGAAAAGTAGAGCCGGTAATGATAATATAACTTCTATGTCTTCGTCAGCTTCTTCAATGCAATCGTCAGAGTCTCTTTCTTCTCGGTTGTCGAACCTTGCAGCCAGCGATGAGAAACTCTCAAACGATAATTGTTTAAGTGTGTCCGATTCAAGTGAAAGCCTAACAGCTCCCGAAGTCCGGACGAACAATCGCTTAACTACGTCGTATGCGCGTGAGTCCTCATCAGACACCGTGGATCTTTTCCTTTCGTTGCTTCCACGCTTAGATAGCGATGGCGACAGCGGGCAAGACTTAGCCTCTCCATATCTTGAGGGTGTCGTCCGGGAAGAAATTGTGTGCGAGGACTCCAATATCGCTTCGCGTAGTAACAATAAACTCGAAAAAATGACGATGGACCAAATATATACATCAGAAGAAATCACTTCAAATGGATTACCAACATCGTCTTCAAATTTGCCAGCGTCTTGCTCTGTCACATCATCCGTCCATTCTACTTCCTGGAATCAATCTTCTACTTCAAGTGCCGATTCTCTGACCGATTCCCCCTCTGATTCGCTGACCCATTTGTCCGTGCTCGACAAACCTTTGTCGAGACCCACTCCATCATCGCACGCTGTAAAGTCTCCGTGGATGCTGCTCCTTTGGTGTCACTTGAGCCAGATTCTTGCCGGAGGACTCTTGAAGAGTCTTGCTGTTTTCCTCGATGATATCCTCGAGGAGTTTGATTCCAGTGTTGCCTTCATGGGCTGGATGTTCTCTCTAGAAGCATTCTTCTTTGGACTCACTTGTAAGTAAATGTCAGCTATCACAATGGAGAAGGTTTACGGTTCACCATGTGTAATTTGGAGAAGGGAAAGGAAATACAGGCAGAAAAAGTGAAATGGACATAAGAGAAAGGATGAAAAAGAGGAAATTAGAGGTATTCTTTTCTTGAAAGTGAGTAAAGTCCTGAAAAGACTGTAAACCAGATGAGATGAGCTGAATATGGCTTGAGTAGCGATGGTTTGAGAAGTAGCAGGATGAATTGAAGAGAGGTTAGTCTACGCTTCGGGCAGGATGACTGTCAACCCGCAAGAAACGTCGAGTAACCTCTCTTCACCATTGTCTTCATCCTTCTACTACTCAATCCATTGATACTCATATTCAGCTCACTTCATCTGGTTTACAGTCCTTTCCAGGACTTCACCGGGGGGGGGGGGGCACTTACATTGACGAGTGGATACCATGCGCGACCAAAAAAACACGTAAAAAGGATGTCTTTTTCACGATACCGCACGTAACGTACGTAACGTGATAAGGGTGTCAAAAACACTAAAATAATGAAAAAAGGGTATCTATTTCGCTAGGAAAATTCCGTATTTAGGGTCAAATTTGCGGGGATGATAAAACAAAATTAAAATGTTTTATACAGGATGTCCTTTTTGCGCCAACACTTCGTGCTTAGAGTCTGATTTGTGCGAGGTGTAGAAGGTGGGGTCGTACTAAACAAAATAAGGTAAAGCCGACAACCGAAGGACCCGTAACAATAAAATATTCCTGTACTTGTTTAGGGGTTCATTTCAGGGAATATTTGCCAAGAGTATCGTTTTGTTTCCAATACTTGATAAGGGTAGGGTTTCACACGCCAATACTTGTTAAGGGGTGCATTTTCAGAATATGGAAATTACGTGTTTAGGGTGCTCTTTCGAGACTCCATAGTCGCGCATGGTATCCACTCGTGAATGGAAATCGCCCCCCGGGGACTTCACTCACTTTCAAGAAAAAAAATAGTCCTCTAATTTCCTCTGTTCATCCTTTCTCGTCTTTCCATTTCAATCTATCTGTCTGTATTTCATTTCCCTTCTTTATACTACACATGCTGAACCATAAACTCTCCCCACGATATAAACTCCACCATGCAAACCTACAAAGATCAGCTGTTAGTTATCGTACAAACAGAGGAACACGGGTGAATGGGGGGGGGGGGGGGTCAAGCAAGTATTTTTTGCTTTCCTCGTAATATCATTTGCGGAATGATAGGGGGCTTTTAAGATTTCAAAACCTACCATATGACGCGGAATCTTTTCTCAGGAGATGCTGTACTTCATTCATACCATTAAATAATTAGCAATAAATGCTAATTTTCCAAAATCTGATTTGATTCGCATCATTATTATTTGCCTGCCTAAGAACTCCATTATGTTAAACATTTGTGGCGTCACCATGCATACATGCTTATTATCTTTAAACTATTTGTACAATAAAATCTGTACTTTCCCAAAGAAATTGCTTTAAACTTATCAGTTAAATAGGTCCCCGTTATATTTTGTTCTTGTAGTTATCATTTAAATTGTAAAAGAGCAACAAAACAAAATTAGATTTTCATGAAATATTCAGAATTTTATTGGCATAAAAAATGCAGAACGTAGAGCAATTAAAACGCGTTGACATTAATATGTCAATTAAGATGTAAATATTTTTTTCATATTCATAAAAAGATACAATTGTATAATTCATTTTGCAAACATGTTTCGTTTGTATAAGGACCCCAACTTGGGATCCTTCGTTGTGGCTCTAGGACTGACGGATAACACACATATACCATAACATACAAAGTGGCCCGATAGTTTCCTAACAGACGTGGATACCCTGTATGCGTAAATAATTCGTTCTCTTTTTAATCATTACCACAACATCATAATAATCATAATAATGATAACAACACTGATAATGATGATAATAGTAATAATAATATTAATATTGTTATTATTGGTGTTGTTATTATTATTATCATCATCATCATAATCATTTTATTTATTCATCTATATATATCAATTTTCCGAATATTTCCCTCATTACATGACCTAGGGTGACTCGAAATTTTGTTTATCCACCTTCTTAGAATAAACAAACTGATTAAGCCTTGGTTCCTGATAATTGTCTATTTACTTGTAAGGGTTACGAACTTATAATCTGGAATAGCATGCACGATGACATATACAGAAGACAAAGGCAGGAACTATCCCAAATTATATAACCCCAATCCTGTTATTTTACAATTTCAGATTTTGAAAATAGCGAGTAAGAGAGTTATCGTATCAAATAAAGAACATTATGGATTCTTATCTATTTTATTCTGCATGTGTAAAGGTGACTTTTAACTTTATATTTCCTACCGAGAAAATCACATTTACGATGTATGAAGTGAGACAATGACCCATATTCTGAAGTCGGGTTTGATTTAAGCAAGGTTTCCACTTTGGCGAGTTAACATCGCGAGTTATGGCGAGTTCTAGCGAGTTGCCAAAATGAGGCACTCGCGATAACTCGCATAAAGCTCACCATGAAACTCGGGATAACTCGCGACAACTCGGCATGACTCGGCGGAGCTCGTTCAAGCTCGGGACAACTCTCCTTGAAGTCGTGAGCAGTTTCAAAATTTTTGAACATGTTCAAAAATTTTGCTAACTCGCTGTAACTCGTGCTGAACTCACCTAAACTCGTTGTATACTCGCAGTACTCGTAATAACTCGTAAGAAGCTCGAGATAAACTCACAATAACTCGTAATAACTCGCCACATCTGAGTATACGCGAGTGCGTTCCGAGTTTTCAAGAGCGAGATACGAGCATTGCGATCGTTTTACGAGTCAAGTGGAGGTGCCCACGAGATTAGCGCGACTTTAGATCGAGCACCCCGAGTTACAGCGAGTTTCGAATGAGTTTATTCCGAGTGCGTGGCAAGGGCTCAGAGGCATGCCGACCGGATGATAAATGTCCAGTGATCTATATTTTCCCCACATATCAACCCCTAAAAAAAGTTTGGAAATCTGAGTTTGGCCATTAATTTCTCCCAACTCCAAAATTTACACATTGCATATTTAACATCATTTAAAAGGTCATTTGATTTTCTTTACAATGATACCATGCTTGTTATGATCATGTCATCACGAAAAGAGCAGGATTCAAAAGTGTTGGATGAAGTTTGAATTGAAAAGCTGCAAAACGAGCAAAAAAGTTTGGAAATCTGAGTTTGGCCATTAATTTCTCCCGACTCCAAATTTTACACAATGCATATTTGATATCTTTCAAAAGATCATTTGATTCCCTTTATGATCCCATGCTTGTTATGATCATGTCATAAAAAAGAGCAAAATTGAAGTGTTGGATGAAGTTTGAAGTAAAAAGCTGCAAAACGAGCAGAAATAATCATGGAGGGTCAATACAGAACATGATTCTTTTGTCTGTGTCAATACAGATGAAAATCAATTGGCCCTGCTTTTTCATTTCATAATGTTTTCTTGTGGTTTATGTTTGTTTGTTGTGTGTTTGCTTGCGCAGAGGTATGTTTGATTCCATTTGAATGTTGATGTTAAGGTGCATGAAAACAATTGCTGAGAATCTCACTCATCATCATGGATGAAAAGAACAGTGACTTTCAATATTATGTCATTTTGCAAATTTTGAATTTTGACCTTGCCCCACAGTTCAAAGCACTGCACCTCCATGTGAGCCAAAATCACATCATGGAAAGTATCATTTTAAAGAAAATTAAATGAACTATTCATTGATATTAATTTAACATTGATATTTACTAAAGCCGAGGCGGGATTACCGATCAAACTCAAAAGAAACCGCTTAAAAAACTCACTCATCACCACGGAAAAAGGAACAGTGACTTTCATTATTGTGTCACTTTGCAACTTAATTTTGAATTTTGACCTTGCCCCACATTTCAAGGCACTGCACCTCCATGTGAACCATAATCATATCATGTAGGGTATCATTTTAAAGAAAATTAGATGACCTAATCATTGATATTAATAACAATTGATATTTATTAAAACTGAGGAGGGAGTTTATTTTAAAGTGAACATTTTAACTGACCCACGCAATGTACAATTACTTTTAAAAAGGCTGTTACCACTGCATTATTACAACTTTAAACAACATGATAAGGAGAGAATTATACCTCGATCCAAAAGATCCAAGAGTTGTGGCCATTCAGGTAGGGAAACAGCGAATGAAGATGACATTCAAACAAGGGTAGAAGAAGTGCAGGAAGAGACAATTGAAACGGAAGAAAAGTTCAATGACGAGCAGAGCCAAGGTAAAAGAACAAGACACCAAACTAGACAAGGTCCAACTGGAGCGCCTCTGGCAGTCTAACCTGCATCACGCTATCCAATATAGTAGCAGTGCTGACTTTGAAAACTACTATAAAATAATTATTCACAAAACACCATTCATACAATGATACAATACTACGTTCACTGACAATAAATGACATTTGACCTTTATCATGTGACCTAAGACTTCAGTTGTCAGTGATACTTGATTACCCTATATCCACATTTTATAAACTGTATCTAAACTTTGAAAGTTATGACAGCAATATAGTATTAATCTCCAAAATGGTCAAAGTTCAATAACCTTAAATGACCTTTGACTTTGGTCATGTGACCTGAAACTGGCATGAGATGTTCGGTGATACTTGACTACTCTAATATCCAAGTTGATGAATCATATCCATAAGCTTTCAAAGTTATGATGGTAATTCCACAAATACCCCCAACATGGCCAAAGTTCGTTGACCTTAAATGACCTTTGACCTTCGTCGTGTGACCTGAAACTCTCACAGGATGTTCAGTAATACTTGATTACTCTTATATCCAAGTTTTATGAATCAGATCTATAAACTTTCTAAGTTATGATGGTAATTCAACAGATCACACGAACATCACTAAAGTTCATTGACCTTTAACCTTGGACATGTGACCTGAAATTCGCACAGGATGTTTAGTGATACCTGATTACTCTTATGTTCAAGTTTCATGAATCAGATTCATAAACGTTCAAAGTTATAATGTTAATTTAACAAATACCCCAATTAGCCAAAGTCCATTGACCCTAATTGATCTTTGACCTTAGTCATGTGACTTGAAACTCAAGCAGGATGTTTATATTCTTTAATAACATTATGTCTACGTTTCATGAACTAGGTTCATATATTTTCTAAGTTATGATGACATTTCAAAAACTGAACCGTAGACTAGGTTAAGATTTTGATGTTGATTCCCTCAGTAAACATGGTCTAAGTTCATTGACCGCAAATGACCTCTGACCTTGGTCTTGTGACCTGAAACTCAAGAAGGATGTTCAGTAATGCTTGATAAACCTTATGGTCAAGTTTTATGAACTAGGTCCATATACTTTCTAAGTTATGATGCCATTTAATTTCAAAAACTTAACCTTCGGTTAAGATTTGGTGTTGACGCCAACGCCGCCGGCATCCATCTTTGAGTGCCAAAAATGTGCATATCTCGTCCTTTGGTCGTATGAAACTCTTATCACTCGTAACAAAATCTTGATATCTCGTTCATAGCTCGCTTTAAGTCGTATAAAGGTCACCGCAACTCATACTAAGCTCGGCCTGACTCGTTTCGCGCTCGGTTCACTCGTACAGCGAGCGTAGTGAACTCGATGTTGAGTCTTTTGTCACTGAAGCAAATTCCAGGAAAAATGTAAATTTCACGCGAGCTTGTGCGAGCTATGGCGAGTTAGAGCTCGCGCAGCTCGCGTATGACTCGCAACTCCAACTCGCCAAAGTGGAAACCTTGCTTAGGTTCAAAGTTGTAGTTTAACTATGGATAGCCACTAAATCTATAACGGTATAATCTCAAGCTCATTTTCTCTCAAATCATTCTTAACTGTTTCGGAAGGATAATGGAATTGATAATTTTTCATCATTCACGAGTTATAAAAGAGCACAATAATCATGAGAAATTAACAATGTAAGGAAAATTATGACATTTTTGGCTTTCCATAAATTTAGCACAGAGTTAGACCATGGTGTACATTGAACCCAACTTCAGAATACGGGCCAAAGACTATATCACCATCGGTTGTTTAAATGGTTACACTTCGTAATTCCGAAACACGTAAATTGCCTATACCTCGATGTTCGTTAATCCGAAAACGTAAAAGGGTTCGTTAATCCGAACATTTGTGGTGTTATTCTGAAGGTTCGTTATTCCGAAGGTTCGATAATCCGAAAACGAAATAAGGTTCGTTGTTCCGAAGGTTCGTTTATCCGAAAACGAAATAAGGTTCGTTGTTTAGAAGGTTCGTCAGTCCGAAAACGAAATAAGGTTCGTTAATCATTTAGTTTTCGGACTAACGAACCTTCGGAATTACGAACCTCATTTTGTTTTCGGATTAACGAACCGTCGGAATTACGAACCTCATTTCGTTTTTGAATTAATGAACCTTCGGAATTACGAATCTTATTTCGTTTTCGAATTAACGAACCTTTGGAATTACGAATCTTCGGAATTACAAACCTTCGGAAATACGAACCTATTACGAATGTATGCGGTTTAAATATACATCATGTATGTAATGTTGACCCCCAAAATATAGATGAATACGTGCGTGCATCTCAAAACATGGGGAAAGTATATCATGTCGCGTTACTTATTTGTTTTGAAGGTGTAAAAACCAAACACTTGAAGGATAGGCCTACTTTTTTACTTCAAAAATCTAACAAGCAAGAACAAATTGAGGAAATAGGTATCCGGTGTCTACATTTGCTGCTTTCCAGATGTTTTCTTTTTATTTTACTGTCAAGAAACCCTAGACACTGGTGAGTCGTGGTAAAAGAAATGGAGCACATTTTCTATTGTTTTTTTTATTTGTTATTATTATTTTTTTAAATCACATTCCACTACTGCATCTAACAGTCTACATCATCAGAGCAAACAGGTTGATTATCAGAGTTATACATGAATTTGTTTTTTTTTCATTAACGTTTTTTAATTAAGCATTTCGAAAAGAATAATTTGAAGAAGAAAACATTTTAAACAATTGAAAATTAAAAAAAAAGATGTGAAACGTAGATTGCCATTTTTTCTAAATTCATGAAAGATGAAATCATATACATTAATTTCTAAAGAAAATCAATCAAATGCTAGAATCCTAAGGACATTAATCTAGAAGAGTGGCTTAGGGAAAACTGCCAGATTAAAAAAAAAATAGTTTATATATATATATATATATATTTAAAGCTTTGGTTAGTGGTAAACGAAATGAAGCACATTTTTTATTGTCTTTTTATTTCTTCTTCTTATTTTTTTTTTATAAAATAACATTCCACTTCTACATCATCAGCGCAAACAGGTTGATTATCAGAGTTGTACCTGAATGTATGCTTTTTTTTTCATTAATCTTTTTAATTAAACATTTCGAAAAGAATAATTTGAAGAAGAAAACGCGTTAAACAATTGAAAATCAAAAAAAGATGTGAAACATAGGTTGCCATTTTTGCTAAATCAATGAGAAATGACATCAATTTCTAAAGAAAATCAATCAAATGCTATAAGGACATTAATCTAGTAGAATGGATAAGGGAATAAAAAACTGCCATGCAGATTGAAAAAAAAAACGAATTGGATTCGACTCAGCTTCGCGTTTAGAATGAAGCGCTTCAGACATGAATGTGCATACAACATTATATTTATTGGAATAAGGTCATTTAGAAAGGATTACCCTTTAACGCATTTTTATAAATCAGAACTTATTTTTTTAATTATCAGGGGACCCCCTTTTCGTCTGTATTCTTGCGGAAGGCGAAGGTCCCAAAAATGTATATATGATAACAATGGATTGACAGTCACCTTTGATCATCGATGAACATTGGTAATGTATATAATATACTATATTCTCTTAATTTTCTTAAAATTTTCCAGTAACACAGAAGAGATTATTGTAAAAAGCATCAATAGCCCAACCAAACAATAATGATTGTTTTTAATGAAGAGACTAAAAGAATTTTATAGTCTCAAATTTTGGTGATCTCATTTTAATTAACAGGATATCGTTATACACTATACATTACACAAATATTAAATGCATTACACAAGATCTTAAATCATCCAATGTTTTCTTGGATTTTATTCCTGATCAGTTATCATTGGTTTTCAATCATTGTGTTATCACGTGCACGATGTGGTTACACTATTCACGAAAGTCACATAGTTCTTTTTACTGCCGGTACACTACATCGCCCCTGCCGATTTTTTGTTTAAAGTATATTAGTCATGAAACCGTAATATCACTATAGTGATGGGAATGTTATGTTTGTTGCCCTCTATGAGTTTTGCTTTACAAATTCAAGAATTAATGATATCAACAAGGGCATTGGTAAGAATTGCATACTGGACCTTTGGAACAGTTTTACGCCCTGTACGCCACAGTCAAGGGTTTCGGGGATGTTTCAAAGGTATAATGAGAATAATTAAACTGATACCTGAACAAAATGACATGTCCCTGGATAAGACAATGATGTGGATGACACATCATGATCTCAAAATCATTACCGGTCATTTTACTTTGCTCATGACCGCTCAGCATCGGGCTTGCGTAACTTTACAAACCAGTACCGGTACTCCGAGCACATGCCTGCTCGCGTGCTCTGCTTGCTCGCCCATAGTTTGACTCAGGCCCCAGAAGCTACCGCCATTTTGTTTAATCCATTAGAAGCTAAAATAAGCCCTCATTAATATTAATTTCGTACGCTGCTCCCTCGTCAACTGTGGTTTTGTACGCGATTAGACAATACGCACATCAGCGCAATGACAAAGGTCAACTTGGAAAATTCATTAATGTATTCATTTTGTTACGCGCTCGTGACGCGAATGATTCAGTGTATCAAGCAAGCGCAATTCTGAGACGATACGTTGCGCTTTATAAAGTATCGATATCACAAGCGATATCACTTAAAAACAAAACAATGTTTGTATTGCGTCTTATTATAGGCCTATGCTAATTCTAAAGGGAAGATGAAAAGAGTAGACCAAGTCGCGATTCTAAATAAAAAGGTGGGGGGGGGGGCAAATCATGGTTATTACAATGATGGTATTCATTTTCACTGGTTGAGTATGAATACTGAAAAAATAACTTTCACCACTAAAAGAGTCATTTCTTGTTACAAATTTCGAGAAGTAAAAAAAAAGAGGAATCTTCATGGATCCCCGTGCCTGCTTTCTTCTGGCGTCCGTTTCATAATGAATTACACTGAGCTATTTAAACATCGCTATTATTGTGATAACCTTGATTATGATTGGTATTTGTAGTTACCATACTTGTAACTCATGATGAAACGGGCCCCAGTTTATCATGTTCAATATGTTTCCTGTCCCCTTTATTCTCCAGCATTTCTTACTCTGTTTTTTTTCCATTTAATCATTTTCCCACTCATGTTCTTTTGTGCCGCCTTTCTCCTACATATGAAGAGCTCACTTTTAAAAGGGGTTAGGTCCAATTTTAATCGAATTTTATTTTTATGTCTTAATTGATTTTTAGTAGCTCTATAAGATGATACCATAGAAAAGTTGAAATTCCCATAAAAAGGTGAACTAAAAAAAGAAAATTCACTTTTTTTCAAAAGGGGTTAGGTCCATACATAATTTTTCTGGAAAATAATATCTTAAAAAAATATGAAGATAAGTAGATTTCTTTTATTCCCAATTTTAAATTTCTAATGGTAGGGTATCATGAAAATTCATTTTCGCATAAGAATATTGCAATATGGGAGAATAAAAAATGATTTTCTTGGAGTGGCCCTAGCCCCTTTTGCAACTTAACTTTTCATATATTTTCTTCTTATTTTCCCACTTGTTATCTGTCTCCTGGTTTCCAAAAATCTCGTCTTATTTCTCTTCCACCCCTTTTGTTCCTACTTCCAACATCAGCTCTCTCACCACCCCCTCTAAATTATCTCTTCATAATTATGTGCCCCTCCATTTCTTTCTCATCTCTTTTCGACCCACTTCTCATCACTCTTTTCCTCTCTCGATCTCCGTCTCATTTTGAATTTTGCCAATTCCAAATCCCTTTCATTTTAGCTCTGTACAAATACTATATGAACACAAATGAAAGACATGAAGGAATTCTCTGGTTAGTGGTGAATTTTATTAATTATCTAGAAAAAAAATCTTAAGCGTTGTTAATACTTTGAACCAAAAGAAATTTGTTTTTGTATGCTGGGGGGCACAATTCCCCCTACTTTTTTAAGCACTGAAAAGTGTCTTTTTATGCAAGAAAATGTCACCTCACGAACGTGTACTGTGTCCCTTTCACCTGATGAGAATCTGTTTTAGGTAATACCAATTAGTGCTCTTCCTTCTTTTTTACCCCTAAATGCCCCCCAAACGTGTTCTGTGCCCTTCCATCTGAGGGCCCGTTTCAAGTGTTACAAAGTGCCCCCTCGCCTTATTGAAAGTGCCCTTTCTTAAATCACTGCCCCCTTTTACCCAAGAAAAGTGCTCCTAAATAACTTGTTCTGTGCCCCTTTCACCTGAGAAGGATCTGTTTTATGGTCACCATGACAAGTGCCCTTTGAAACAAGAAAACAACATTTTCTGTAAATTTTTGTGGTCCCTTCTAAGATTTAGGTGGATAAATTCAGGTGGACCCCCCCCTAAATTTTTTGCCTTAGGCCGCCAATGCTCTTGCCCCCCCAAAAAAAAAAAAATCACGACCAAGAAAGAAAAAAAGAAAAAGGAAAGCAAAGTGTGAAAAATATCATTTTGAATATCTTGTCGAAATCTATCACAAAATTGGATATTTGTTTTTAAAATGTCAAAATTTTGCTCGCTCGCAACTTTTTAAAAATTTCACATAAAACAGCATTTTCCCTGTGCCCCCCCTCCCCAATTTCAACTTCAATCCGCCACTCCTATTTGTATGTTTATAGCTTCTCTTTTTGCAACCAGTTTCAATAAAAATCATTAAGAAATTTCATACGTCATGAATTTGGGTTGTGATAATATTTTTTTTTAAATTGGACTTGGAAAAAAACCTTTTCCATCTTCATCACGTGGTTCCTAAGTCTTCAATGTTGAATTGTTGGATTTCTTGAATGAAAACATCTGTCACTGTCTGTTACACCAGTCCTGCAGATTGAAAAAATAGAGAAAGAAAATCAATTAAATTGTCATGATTTATCAAACATAAATGTTTTAAGAAGTGAGACTATGCATATATATGTTTCTTCAACACATAACGTAGGAAATCTTACTTCTACTAATCATAAACTTGTACTTCTATAAAGCATATCACTTAAACATGTTCTCTGCAGTTAACATACCACTCTCCATTCTAACTACATGTACTCTTTGAAAAAATGTCAGAGATTTCTTGTAAATATGAATATATAAATTAACATATGTAAATTATATGAATAGTCAGAATTAAAGTTGATATGTTTTGTTGCACATAATAGTTTGATCTGTAATTAAAAACGACACTAACTATAATCTAAAAACAAAATTGAAATGGGTTTTTCAAAGGCAGGTCTATTTGTTGCCCCCAAAATGTGAACAACCTCCATTATCAAAAATAATCACTAACTCACTCACTCATATAACTGCTGCAGTTTGTATTTCTCTTTGTGTTCCAGTCACTGTTCTATTTGGCCTACTTCACCAATTATTCATCATCATCGATCACCTCCATGGAAATTGTCAAACTACAACTACAACTACATTCTTTAGTGTGATATTCATATTTCATATTTGTAGATTTACAATTTTTTTACATTTTGTCTAATAGGATGATGTCGTTTGACAATTTCCATGGTGAAAAATAAATATTGCTTTGTTTATACAAATAGGAAATAAAAAGGCAATTTTAATTACTAGTAGATCAAGGACATGACCTTATTTTATAAATTTGCCCAAGGTACATAACTTTTGACATTGGTTCTACTTTAGACTCAAGCGCCTGTATATTTAAGAAGTGTATATTCAGTACAGATCCTACCTCTTTGTGGCTCAGGTTATTTTTATTTAATGTAAACATGGTTAACATTCAATGCATGTAATGTATCTGTAATTTTGAATGGGTTAGGTTAACTTTTATACCTGGATGAGAATGTGCAAAATGATGCATGCACTTATGATCATCATCTTGAACCATATACTTAGTAGGTAGACCTCTATACTGTTTTTCTTTTCCTTAAAACTCAACCTGTTTTTCTTGTTCTTCAAACTCAACCTGTTTGTGAAAGAAAAGAGAGTACAATAATAAGAAGTGATATGTATGTATAGGGGAGGGATTTGGGTAAGAGCTGAAATGTGAAAACCTTCATCAAAACAAGAATTGCATGACATCCTTCAAGTTTATTTTAGAAAATGCACAAAACGGCCATAGGTAATATTGGTTACTTCTGTCCCTCGCTTTCTGAATTTTAGGTTTCTCTAATTTTTTTCACATTTCTGCCCCCCCCCCCAAAAAAAAGAAACATCTGCATCTTTTTATTTCCGAATCTTATTCATTTGACTTTAACAAAATTTCATTTCATGCACTAGGTCTAGATCTACTTGTAAGAAAGTATAGATCTAGTCCAAGACTCAGAGCTGTGCAACAGCATTCGCGTATCTAAATTACTCGTAGGTCTAGATTTAGATAGTAACGATGGACTCTCGATCTATCTAGACCTAGAAAGTAAAGATTTGGTTCTAAACCGAGATCTAGGCCTATATGAATTTGATGTTTGACTCTCGACTTTTATTCCTGGCTAAAAGTTTAAACTTCATTGCCATTATTGACCAAGATTAGATCTAGTCCTTGGTCCACTGACAGGCATACTCGTACATGTAAATGGAGTCGTTTAGGCCCAGACCTAGGCCTAAATTACAGACCTAGATCATAGCCCTGGGGGTAATGTCGCGGGTTGGGAAAGTATAATTTAGATGACTAGATTTGAATTAGGTTGACCTAGAATTAGAAAACATCGATGAAAAGTAAAGTAAGTCTAAAATAATAAGAAGCAACACTAGATCCAACAATTTCTAACATTTAGGATAGGGGGGGGGGTCGGGTGTCCGGACACTTTAATTTTTTGAAGCCTTCTTTTTCGTCTTTGGATTACACTAAAAATACGAATTCAATGGAAGTAATCATCTTCTATTTTGTTCTCTATAATATTTCCTAGCATTTTGCACTAAAAATTGATGAAACTTCTCTTGTAAATTCTTCCAAATGACTTTCTAAAATTGATCGTCCGGACACACAACAACTGGGTATACTATTCGTGAGTGAGCCAACGCAGTTCAGCGGAACAACCAAAATAGAGAGACTGAAGCTTTTGGTCTAGTTATTTCTAAGACAGAGTCTAACTATATTTATAAATAACAGTAAGTTAAAATGGGTGGGGGCTAAATGCAGAAGCCTGAAGACAGTGAAGTTATGCAAAATAAATTTGAAATTTGATATCTGAAACTGAAAGTGAGGATCGACACAATGACAGTCAATATATCTTCATCCACACTCCACTTCAGTCAGTTTATTCATGACTGGGTCTCGATCTACTGAAGATAGATGCAGATCTGCCTCTAGATCTAACGTTACAGTGTACAAAAAGAAGCTTCATTCTTCTTGTTTTAATCAATCGTGGGTTGGTCCTTGTTAATTGGAGGTGAACCAAACCGGCCCGAATTTCTCTCGATGCCCAATCGGCTAGGAGCCCGTACAAAATACATTACATGTGGTTAACACAGCGGCATAACCGCAACACTGGAAGCAACATACAGGCTGCACTGGGCGACGATGACAATCTACCGGTAACTTCAATTTCAAAGACCAAATTCTGCTTTCCTTTAACAGAAGAATGATAGCAAACTCTCTAATTTGGTAGAAAAAAATAACCTAAGATCACAAAATACAGTGTGAAATCTGTAAATAGTCCACTGAATTCATGTGGTTATATCAATTTATACGTACTCACCGGAGTGCAGTGGTGTTCGTAGGTCCATTTTATGTGTGGAAAGAAAAGTTTCAGAATGAATAAATTAGATGACGTAATGAGGCAAATGAATAATTAATTCTGTAACACGATACCACTAGTATCGATGACAAAGAATCGGGGAAACCGCATATAAATGACGCTCTTAGCCAATGAAAAGGCCGGATTATGAATATATTTACGCTCATGAATGTCAATGAGGGCTTATTTTTGTCTTCAAATGATCGCGGTAGGCGGAGCCTAATCTCATTTGTTTTGTGTTGAACGCGCGCGCAGCTTTCGGTCTAGTAATATATTATAAGGTCTTTGGTTTGACTAAGATTGGGCTTGCGTAACTTTACACAGCAGGCAAAGCACATGCCTGCTGGCGTGCTCTGCTTGCTCGCGCAAACATAACTTTTGATTAGGATACACTTCGTTTAACTTTCTTTGTAACCGTGAACAAATTGGTTTCTCATGATATATTTTTGATTTTTTTTATTTTTTACATTCCGACCTGAAAACCGGACATTCTAAGCACTTCATTTAACTATGAACAGGATGGATATATCTGAAACGTTACACATGAGCACGAAGTGCGAGCTGAAATTTTTGATATTCCGGCCTATAAGAACTGGATATTATGAGCACTTTATGTAACGGTGAACAAATTGGTTTCTAACTAATCAATTGACGCGAGCGCGAAGTGAGAGCTGGATTTTTTTTAAATATTTCAACCAGAAAACTAGACATATATCTTAGGCTTCTTCAAAATTGATTGACGAGCAGCTGTCTGTTTACTATGGCAACCGTCAAGATTATGTCCATTCGCAGAACCCCCCCCCCCCCCCCGATGGAGCATATCCCTTAAAAATTTTCTTCGTAATTACTCGAAAACGAGGAAGCAAAGTGACCAAGCTGGTGAGGGTGGCGGTTTGGCATAAAGGAAATTTAAAATCTGTGCATACCCTGGGTGATTTTGCGAAAATTTCCAAATAAAATCTAAGTTTACGAAATTTCGAGGGGGTGGGCAACTGCGTATGACTATTGTCTAAGAATGACTATTTGTTGGAGCAGACCCTGTCCAGCAGTATGGCCTTTGATTCATTCCAGTTTTTGTCGGATAATTTCCGCTGGACACGATAACAAAGGACGGAAGGGTCATCCAGTCTATTGATTGTTTCAGATGTACATGTATAAACATTGATCTTCTACTCGTAAAGTGCATGACCTCCATGAAGCTGTTTTGGCGTCCAAGTGTTGAAGTGCCTTGACGGTAGGCCTTGGCCGTAAGGCGCCTTAAGGTCTATACTGTTTCAAAACCTTGATCTTGCACTTTCAAGCCTTGGCCTGAGGATTTTTGACATTTCAAGGCTTTTTTTAATTTGTAGTTTCAATAGTCTATTCTGAAATTAAAAAAAATATATATTGTTGTGGAGTTTAAATGACAGTGATTGCCAGTACTGATAGTGCCACGTACTTTGTTATCACTATTATAGTTGTCACCATAATTACAATTGATGATTATGATAATGAAAGGTCAATTGATAACACTAAATAGTTATCATAATAACAATTATAACAATAAGAAGAGCAATAATAATGCTCCTGAAGATGATAATGAAAGTTGTAATGATAAGTGTTCCTGATTTTGACCATAATTTTCAAACTTTAATATTACCAAATGATTATAACAGGGATTATTATCCTATTCGGTATGCAAATGAGGGGACCGATGACATCATCCACTCCCTATTTCCTTATTTTGATCTTTCCCTCATTGTGATGTGAAACAAGGTCCCTGAAGAGGTGGAATTCCATTATTTCAACATTTTGTGGTTCAAGCAAGGAAGTTTAATTGTCAAATTCGTAAAAATTTGAAATATTGTACAATTCAAACAATAAAAAACAAAAGAAATAGTGAATGAGTGACATCATCGACTCTCTCATTTGCAAATCACTGAATCAAGAACTGTTTTGTGAAAATTTGATTTTTCTGGGGTGAACTTGACCTTTAAGCTGATATTAACTTGAGGGATAATAGAATGTAAAATAAGATATTCAAGCTGATCTAAAGGCCTTTTCACACGTGAATCTTGAATCATCATTGTAATGATGATTGCTATTTCAATCGTGACTGTGATTGGCGTTCGTGATTCCAATCATGTTCGTTTGGTTTCACACGTGCTAAATATTCATCAGTAGCCTTATTTTTTTCACTGGAATCATCATTCAAATTACGAATTTTTTTACCGTGTGAAAGGGCGGTCTGTTAAATAAATTAAAAACAAACGCATTAATTAATACCTTCTGTCGTGGCCCTGTCGTTCTTGTTTATATGTGTGTCTGGGAATTGGTGGGAGTTGTGTGTGTTGTGTGTGCGTATGTGTGTCAAATCAAAATGGTGTGTCAAACGGCCCAAAAACAAGACTGGAAAACCCACTGGACAGTGGAATGATGTTACGTAGTGTATGTGGTAGTGAAGGCGCCACTATTTCTGCTGCATCACATTGCCCCTACGGCCATGACGGCGGCCTGAGGCGAGTCGAATGCGGCCGTTTCATTCAATTTTATTCAAACCACTTGTAGGTAGTACAACAAATGTTAAAACATAGCCGGGAAACATAGTCTCGCCGTACAGCCGTCATATGGTAAATGTGACTGCGCCGTTAAACGGCTGTTTTCGACACGCCGCGCGGCCGTCTTAGAAGAAATGTGACTAACTACGCCATTGCTATGGTACAAGCGAAATAGATTTAAAAAAAATCAATAGAAAAAAACTTTTTTTCAAGTATGTTTTCTCCACCCTATTTCATCAAAATAATATGAAACACAATCATACCGCTCCCACATAGTGGGCTGCTGATAAGTAAACAAACTTTTGATGAAGTTGGCAATTTGATACCCTTATATGTATATTAATAAATATTTGTCTTGTTGTTTTTCATTTAATTACCCAGGTCCTTTTGCATCGTTCGCTACGAAGAAACTTGGCCCTCGTGTTGTAATGATGTCGGGAGGTCTGATCAATGGCGTGGGAATCTTAATGGCGTCTTTGGCAACCAATATTATTACCGTCGGATTAGGCATCTCAGCCATTGCGGGTAAATTTCACACACACCCTCACCCCCCCCACACACACACACACACGCACACACCTCCACCCAGGGTTGTAGGGTTGTTGTCTACCTTCAACACTCAGCATGACGGAGAGCATTTTCTGGTGGGGCTCATTAACTTTTTAACACCACTGTATATGTATATATATACGTGTACAGTGGTGCTAAAAAGTTAGTGAGTCCCACCAGAAAATGCTCTCCTTCATGCCGAGTGTTGAATGTAGACAACACCACAATGTTCAGAGAGCCAGGAGAAACAAACTTCATTGAATGTAACATTTTATCATCTGACCTCACAATTATCTAAAACATCATAGCAGAAATTGAACATTTGAATATGTTCATCTTCTGGTGGGGTTCGCTAACTTTTTAGCACCAGTGTATATACTGAAAATTATTTTGAGGGCCAAAACTTGCACAGAAATTGTAATATTGTATATTTCAAACAGTGAAATACAAATGAGTCCGTATTAAGTGAGTGACATCATAAACTATTTCATTTGCATATCCCTGCGCTGTGTATAACTGTTTTGTGGGGAAAATAAGCAAAAATTTTATTATCATAATCCGATTTAGTTGAATCCCTTGATGTTATTTTTTTATCTCTTTTATTTTAATCAACTTGTTGTTGGATTATGTAAATGTAAAATATTCGTATGAATTGTTCTTTTGACTTTTCAAGGCAAAACATCAGCTTTTCCTTTTATCTATTTTTTTACTTTATACTTAAATTTCGTACATCGGCACCAGTTTCTCACTCGTATTAAAAATATAGTATACAACAATAATTTCGATTTCTATCCTTTCTGAACTTGACAGGAACCGGAAGTTCCATGATCTATGTAGCAGCTCTGGTTACCGTCCGAAGAAACTTTCATACTTTCTACGCCATAGCTAACGGGTTGACGCTGGCCGGGGTCTCGGTGTCTTTGTTCACATTCCCTCCTATCATCAGAGTTCTCATTGATCATTACGGATGGAGGGGCGCGCTGTTCATATTGTCAGCCATCTCCCTGAATACCATGGTGACAGGTGCTCTGATGAAGGACGATATTTGCAATAGGAAGCCGAGGAGGCCCTCTGATGACATAGGAGAGTCGAAGGCGTTTGTATCGAAATCAAGTTGCACACCAAGTGACAGGACGCATATGGAGGGGAACGTTACTGCATCCTTGTCCAAGGGGAAATATAAACTTCAAGGCGCAAGTAATGGATGTACGGGTGTAACGTTCAGGACCGATGATGATCTTAAGATCA